>NC_080042.1:75308742-75608742 GCF_012489685.1 Lotus japonicus | reverse complement strand
GCACTCTCCCCTAAAGAACTGTTCATGGAAAATTCTTTCCAACTGAGCCCATGTATGGACTGACCTAGGAGCGAGGGTGGTGAACCAGGTAAATGCATTTTTGGTTAAAGAACTCGGGAAGTACTTCATTTTTAAATTTTCATTGATGGCTAAGTCTCCTGCTTCGATTTGGTACCTGGCTATGTGTTCTACCGTGGACTCTCCTGAATCCCCCGAGAACTTAGTGAATTTGGGGACCTTCCAGCCTCGAGGAAGTTCTGATTCGAGAACCTCCTCCGTAAAGGCTGACACAAAATGGGGTCTATTCGCGAAACCCACGTTGAAACCATGTTGGTTCAACAATTGCTCCACCACAGCAGCAACATTTTGTTGCCCCCCAGCGTTCTGGTGTCGAATTCTTTCTAGCACACCATCAGCGTGTTCTTCCCTGTTTACCATATACACATTTTGCAATGGTGGCTGCACTGCCTCGTACAAAGGGTTTGCCCTCATCTCTTGGTGTTGCGGCGCCTGATAGCGCACCGGGGCAGGGACATGGTTAGGCAACGGGATTTGGTTAATCCCTGGTGCCGGTTGGATTTCGACTGGTGCCCCCAGGGCTGTCGCCAAACGATCCATCTGTCGTGCCAAATGCTGATTATTGGCATTATTATTTTGGAGCACAGGGTTGATTAGCTCACCTATCTGTCGAGATAGCATGTTAACCATTTCATGGTTACTATCATCTACTTGCTGCCTAATGGCTTGAAGTGAACCATTATTCATACCTGTAGATAAATAAATTTGTGAACTAGATCCAGGAATAGGGGGACTAACTCGACTTCCCAAGTTTAACATTGTTCCATTTGCCCCGAAAGGGGGTATGCTGAATGGGGGAACATTTTCAGGGAACGTCGAATACGTGCCTTGTATTCCTTGCATCATAGATGTAGGCATACCATAAGGCATGTCCCTCGTAATCGTTGGAACAATTTGTGCCTGTACTGATGTAGATACAGGCATTTCTGCAACTGCAGAAATTGCCACGTTCTGGGTTGGCATACTGGTGCCATGCCCCATTCCAGTAGAAATTTCTTCATTATTGTTACCGCTACTTCCCCCAGGGCTACTCTGATTACCCACGTTAGATCCTTGAGGAGAAGTTCTTCCTCGATTACTCGCCATACTCAAAGTCTTACCACTTCTCAGGTGCATATAAATCACAATCAAGACAAGTAGCAAATACCAAATAGCATGCAATAAACCCAAACACACAAAATGCTTCTGTAAAACTTAGTTTTCACAAAAACGGTCCCACTGGGCGTGCCAATTTGTTTACACGGATTTTTGGTAAACAAATATCCTCTTAGTTCGACTAAAGGAAGTTTAGATTCGGGGTCCTTTTGAGAAAACGCTTTGCCAAAGTGTAGTGTGTGAACGAGTGTATTCTCGACAACAATAAACAACTCAAACGAAACTGGACTTTATTGAATATGAGTCGATTACAAAACAGTCAAGCAAACTAAAATAACATGAAAGCAAATTTCGACAAAACAAGCTACACACAAGAACTGGAAATCAACAAACTGAAATGCAGGGAAACTAAAGCGTTGGTTCAGCAACATACTCCTCCATCATCACGTTCTGCTCTCGAAGTCTCATTGATGCGGACGTTTAGAGCTTTTGGTGAATTTTCAGAGTTTTTAGTTGGGAACCTTTTCTTCTGCTGCTGCTTCCTCTATTTATATTGTTCTTTCTGCCCATGTTCTTGGCGGTTTTCCTTGGGTGCACGATGGCTTCGTGGGTTTTGAATTTTGGCGCCATACCCCACGTTTGGCCGATGGTCTTCGCGCACGTGACTCTATTGCCACGTGGATGGTCCTGAGGCGTGAGCAACCGTTGCTATTCGTGGCATCGTGGGTGTGTGCACGTGCTTGTAGTTGCTTGTTATTCGGTAACTGCCTCTCCCATTAAGATGGTCGAGATTTCTTCATCTTCTGAGTGTGTCGAGTTATGGCTTTTACTAACTTGTCTTTGAGGGACATCGTGTGCTGAGTTGCCGGCTTTGCCCAACCCTTTCTGTCGAGAAACCACTTTTGCACCATGGTGTCGCGAATTGCAGTACTTGTAATTTTGGCTTAACACTATCTTAATCAGTTACACTAGTTAGTTGGGTTGACCTTAATTTGTGTTCTTTTGAGTTTCACTAATGGTGGTAAAATTGGAGGGTCGGCCCCAACCCACCGAGCCAGGTGCTAAATCATAAATGGTAACGTATTTGACATGAGTAGCCACCAATCTAAAGTTTCCACACAAGAGCTTGTGGTACATCCAACTTCATATAGTTAATTATATAACTCCATAAACAAACGATATTAAAAGTCTCCTAATTCACTAGGCTTAGCTAAATAGTAGTATTAACTTTACTGTTGACTTTAGTTTCTTATTAAACAAAATTGGGGATTAATTACCTCGTCACATGAATCATTATGCTAACATTTTTTAAGGGAATGGAGATCATAAATAACAAATGTAGTTGGGTGCATGCTTATTAGTGATAAAATTAATGAATAACGTACTTTTTTTTTAACATATGAATAACTTTTTAATCACAATAAAAAGTAGACATCCTTCCGACATACTTCAAAGTACTATATATTTGACACAAAATATATGTTTATGTATGTCACCCTAATACAATAAGATGATGCTAGGATATGTATGAACGAAAGTGAATCCGTAACTGATGAATGGAAAAAAATGTCTCTATAAAATATGTCACTAATTTTGCCCTTGTTAATCATGGAACAATTTTAGCAAGGAATTTTATGATGAATTTTGATATTCCTACACAAAAATTGAAAGGGATCGGATAGAGTGTAGCTTTTATAGAAAAATGAAATTTATTGTCACATCGGCAAAGTTGAAGGTAGTGAAGTGTAAGTAAAAAAAAAAAAACTTTGGACAAACTCTGAACCTATCCACCAACATCTTTTTTTAAAGTTAATGGGAAAATTGGATGCCTCCTCAAAGGTCGACATAGACAGTGCTCTGGCCCATATACTCTGTCACTGTTTGTCAAATTTCAGCATATTGAGTTACCGTACCACTCCAAAATTTAATTTAGTATGGCCCTTTTGAAGGATATCTATCTATGTGGGGATTCATCTCTTCAGGTTGTAGATTTCCATAATCGTCATCACAGAAGTAATGTGCTTGCCTCTCTGCACCATTCTGATATATGTTGAATTGGGTATATACATTGAACACTTGTAGGGGGTTTGGTCATTATGAGCTTAGATTTGATTTTTTGTTGCACCAATTATGTGCATTGGCAGATAAGCATTGCAATTCACCCTCCACTTTTTCCTATTCATGCATTTCTTCTTCCACATATTTATTAACTCTTATTTTCTTGCCCTGCCACTTCAAGTTCTTGGTGGTTGTGGAAAGCAGGGCAATAGGCTTTCTCAAAAGTTTTCATGCACTCAAGGCTAGTTTGTCCATTTAGGATTGCATTTAGGGTATAATTGATTTTGCATTGGTGCAAACATGATTTTAAGTATTACAATTTAGTGGAAAAGTTATAATTTGACACGTTAAATTTAATGTGAACCGGAGAAACAATATTTTAACATGTTGAGTTTAACATGGATTCAAACTGGCTTCAACAGAAATTCAAACACAAAGATTTATGAGGAATTGAAACTGGGGTATCCAAATTAAGGTGTGACCATGCCAAACTGGACCCATAGCAGTTATGTCATATAGGTCTTAAGTTGTTAGTGCTAAGCTATATAGGTTTTTATGAAACAAATTAAAGACCCTAATAAGTGCTTGCATGTCAAGTGTCAAAATGTAGCGTTTTTCTTGATGAGGGTCCTTGAGCGGACTATATTTCCTTGAACTTAATGATTTCCTCTTATGGAAATTATTCCAATGTACATGTTAATGTATTGAAGATTAACATATATCCTATTCCAATTTTGAAAGAAGATATCACATATCTGCTTGCTCTGTGTTCCATATTTTCTACAGCTTAGTTAGGCCATCTTGCACTAAGAATCTACGATAATGAAATAAAATTCATGAAGAAAAATGAAGTGACTTGCACCCACTTTGGTGGATAAAAAGTCTTAGTGCAATTCTATAAGTGAGCTCTTCAATTTTCCCTACAGAGCTGGTACCTAAGGTTCAAAATAGGCTGGAAACCACTATAATAAAGGGAAATTAATGTGTGGAATTGCTTTGGGACAAGTTTCAATTATATGCATATATTATACCTTGCAAAGCACCTTGATTGAACCTCACTTCCTTGATTCCTTCATGTCAGGCATGGTATATATCTTCTTGAAACAACATGTGGCAGTGGCAGTGGCATATTATAAATCTGGTGAAAACTGGAAAGGAGCCTAGTGAAAAGAAAACTTGTAGACAGGTATTTATGCAAATGATGCATGGATCTAGAACTAGGTACATCAATTCTCACAGGGCAGTCGTCCCACACCTAGCTAGTAGATGCTATTTATATAAATGGTATAATATGACTAATTAGAGATAGTCGCCCTCGTCTTATTTATGCCAATTATGACATATTTTGCCCACTATAAACATATGGGAAGGGCGACACACAAGCGACATATGTAGTTTATGGGCTCCATAATCTTCGGAGTATCAAAATAAAGATTCTAAAATTTTTGAAACACTACAATGATCATCACAAATTTACATGTTTTATTGACTGAGGTTAAAACCTCGCTAAATTTTTTTCTTACACTTCGCGTTTAGCGACAGTTTTATGTTGAACGGATTTGCGCTATCACATGATTTATATATAAGAACTCTCTTTTGCCTATGAATTCTTCTAATGTATAAATAAGTTGTGAATTTTTATTTTTGTATTAAAGAGAGTGAAATGTTACGAACCAACTATATCAAAAATACTAAAAGTACTTTCATTTTATTTTGGATCCCACTTTCCAAAGCTCAAAACATGAAGCTCTGTTTGTTTTCCTGTTAGCTCCCTCCTAAAAGTCAAATGGATATGAGGGTTGGATTAAGCAAACACTCGTTTAGATTATTCATCAACATTCATGTATGTTTGATTTTATCACATTCAGTGCATTGAAATTTGAGAATGTACGTCACAATACCTCATAAAACACAAAACGTGAAAAACCTTGTACTTTCGCTGGAGTTCAGTTGAGCTCAATTTAAAAAGAAGACATGCATTAAAAATAAACACACAAAAGGACACTTCCACCACCCTCCATTAGCATTACGCATAGTTATAAAACTCGGCTCGAACCGGCCGGTTCGACCGGTTGAACCGGGAACCGGACCCTAGACCGGTTCGAGCCGAGCATTGGATCGGCCATGCAAGCCGCCCGGTGTGAACCGGTCAACTCGGCCGGTTTTTATGATTAAACCGGAGACTCGGCCGATCTCGGTTGAACCGGCCTTTTTTTTTAACAGAGCACCTTTTTTTTTCTTAGAACGGGCCTGTATTTTTTTTACCTTTTTTTTTCTTAGAACGGGCCTTTTTTTTCCCTGTATTAACGGGCCTTTTTTTTCCCCTGTATTTTTTTTTGAACAGAGCCCTTTTTTTTCTTAGCATTTATTAGTTGCGAAAAAAATTTGAAAAAGAGTCTAGCTTGGATTCGAACCCATTCCCTCAAGATTCAATGCTGTGAACCTTACCACTAGGCTAGACAAGTGTTTTGATATAATGGTTACAATTAATTATATTTATATAAACAAAAATAATACTATACAAATCTTTGACAAGTAAACATTAGTTTTTTTTTGAACGAAATTAGTGTTACACAAAATAACTAAAACACAACCCAACCATTATAATAATTACTTATATATATATTTAAGTAATTTAACAATAACTATTTCTTAACGTTATTTAACAATTGTTTCAAAAACGTTATTTAACAATAAGTTAAAATAATTATTTGTGTGTTTTTATTATGAAGTTATTAATTAATGTTAGTTAGTATTATTAATTCTTTTAATTTTTTAATATAGAATGAGTCAAGTTGTTCTATATAATTTCTTTGCAAAGTCTTCTTGTCGTTTCTTTGAGGACAAATTAAAGAATATGAATAACAAGCTTTGGTGTTGTAAAAAATTGAAAAATTGATAATCCTTTTAGCTAGCATGAATCAGAAACTGGATTATATACAAGTTGTTTCATGTGTATATATCATTTGTTAGCTTATGATGTACAAGATCTTAGTTGTTGATTCTGTTTTAAACTTGTTTATACGCTTTTTGTTGTGATTAAAGCGTAAAATCGATGTTGTTTGATGATGTTTAAAACTTATTTTAGTTATTTGTGAGTTGTGACATTTTGTTGTGGTAAAAAATTCCTTATTGCTTTTGTGTGTATGGTATTTTGTGACATTTTATTATGGTATTATGAATTTTTTTTAATTTTTTTTAGTATCGACCGAGTTAAACGGTTCAACCAGTGACTCAGTGGTTGAACCATTGACTCATTGACCCAGTACCTCGACCGAGTCGATCACCGGTCCGAGTCTGATAACACTGGCATTACGTTGAAAACTTGACTGCAAACACCGGCTAAGCGGTTGAGTAAAGACATATACATACACTACATACACATGATTTTTAATTTATATTATGTTCATAAGAAGCTCCATCATGCAAGATGGCATTGCCCTTAATTTGTTGGGAAGACATGGTACAAGCTTCATCACTAGTCCAATTGATCTTGCATTAACAATGAAGAGGTCCACTTACCTAAGATTGAATATATCCATGCAATTTCAATACTATATCTAAATTTAAGTTCATCAGAGCCACTTGAATAGTATCTTAATTACAAAGTACAGTTTATTCCTATCAGAAGCTCTTTTGTAAATAAGCATTCATATGTAAATGAGTATTACTCATTGATAAATGGCCTTGTGCAATTTACATTTGAGAGAAAATGCATGCTAAAAGTTACGATACGAAACACTAGAAGTAGAAGCTAAACTCACTACCATTCCATGATTTTCGCCAAATAACATTGTTAGTTTTACCTCATCTGCATTTCTTGTTCTTGATTTTTACTTCGTAATATATAGGACTGTTGTTTATATTTGATTGTCCACAAAAATTCACATTCGTCACCAATATAAGATGAAGAAACTACGAATAGACTTCAAATGTAAGGCAAATTAAACACCAGAAAAAACAATTTTGCATCATATATGATATATCATGTTCATCTTTATCTACACTATAAACAAAATATATCTGGTTCTGGCAAATCTTTCATTAGCATGCCTACTTATAGAAAGGGTCATAAAATAACATGGGAAATCTGTAGGTGAACATTTTAACTTTTACAATGATTAAAAAAGTTAACCTGTGTTCTTCATTCCAGCTGCAATACCATTAATTGTGATGAGCAAAGCATCTCTGGCTTTATGGTTGTCATCATCACATCTTAACCTCTTAAGTATCTCCACCTGCAAAATGTTCATGGGATTGAGGAAAGGAAGTCTATTCTCAATCAACCTCCTTAAGGTCCTATTATTCTGCAGAAGTTTCTCCTGCCCACAAACAACAAGTACAAACTTCCCAGTTGTTTCAAGCTCGCTCCGTAGTTGACGACCGAGTTCCTTTCTCTCCTCTGACACGAGAACATCATCATAGTGCTTAGCAATGGGACTATCTGCTTTTCCCAGAACCATCTCAATCAGGTCTATTGTGCTTTGAAAGAAAGGCCATTCTTTGTACATGGCTCTGAGCTCTTCTGTTTGTCCTTTCTCACAGGCACTTTTCAAACCTGCTCCAATTCCAAGCCAGGATGGAAGAACAAATCTGGTTTGGGTCCATGCAAATATCCATGGTATGGCACGAAGGTGTCCAATTCCTGATGAGCTCTTTCTTCTTGTGGGGCGGCTACCAATGTTGAGGAAGCCAAGCTCTGCTTGAGGAGTAGCTTCATGGAAGTAGGACAAGAATTCTGGATTTTCATAGACTACACTGCGGTAACACTGGCAACTGACTTGTGAAATATCTTCCATGACATTGCGCCATTTTTCTTCCCGGGGCGGGAGCGGTGGACGAAGGGTTGCAAGTAGCACAGCTGTTGTGTATATTTCAAGCTGTCTTACAGCAGTCTGTGGCAACCCAAACTTGGCCTGTATCATCTCCCCCTGCTCAGTTGACCGAAGAGTTCCCTACGTGTAAACACACCAGAGGAGTATCATTTATTAGAGCATTGTTATGTATAACATGCAGTTAAAGATGGAACAAAATTGTGCTTCCAATGTCTATGCAGATGACAGCAAATCAAAAGCAAGACGGATTTTCCAGGAGACTAAATGGAAAGATGATCCAAAATGTAGTTCGCATAGTTAAACATATAGCTTGGCTGTCAAGTAAATAATAAATTTCAAATTATCTTCTTGTCTCAAGAGTTGTTTGGCTTACTGAATGCTAGCTGATACTTAATCTTGGACAATTTCATGGTTTACGAGACATAAAAATCAGAAAATCAACAATATGAACAAAAGAAACATAAAATGCATGACAAGTTTCTATGATAACCCACTAGCAGCAGCTCAATAATTTATATGTACATTGCCTCCCTATTATGATCATGAGGAAGATGATTCTTGAATTAACTAACACCCCGGCCCCTTATAAGTGTAGTTCTGGATTCGAACTATGTTCCAGAAAAATTAACAAAAGTATAGATTAATACCATCAGTTTGAAACAGCTGGGTTTTTCTAAAATGAAAGTGAAACATAAATTCAGACTATTGCATTTAGATATCAAACTAATAACTATGGTTCAGATTCATAACCCACCATGACAGAGCCAGGTGGTTGGGACTGAATAGCTAGATACGTTGGGCCACCACCGCGACCAATACTCCCTCCACGGCCGTGGAACAGGGTAATCTTAATACCGTACTCATTGCAAGCAGCCACAACATCCTCTTGAGCTTTGTAAAGTTCCCAAGCAGCAGTAAAGCGCCCAGCATCTTTACCAGAATCAGAATACCCAACCATAACCTGCATATTGGAATTCATAATATTAGCACAAGTTCCCCATAATAGCTATATTATAAATGAAAAGAATCTCTAGTTAAAAAGTACCTCTTGAGTCCCATTGTGGTTTTTAATGATGTGTTGGCGATACCAATCAATTGATAACAGCTTTCTAATAACTGAACCAGCAGCTCTTAGGTCCTTGACAGTTTCAAATAGAGGAACCACCCGTAGCCTGTGTTGGAAACATGCATGTCTTTAAATTTCAAACATTCTAACTGAACGGATAATTTTTTAGTGCTGGGGAGTCTTGAGACCAATTATCCAGAAATTTACCACAAACTTGTCATAGTCAAATCATAAAATTTCTCTTCTCCTACCACCTTAACTTTTGACCCAATACAAATAATGAAAACTAGAGTGTTCTTCTGATTCTAAATTATAAGATCAGGCAAGTCCTGCTACTCATTTTCCAAACACTAACAAGAAAATTGACTTAAGTTTCTTGGACTTGACAAGCATTGTAATATAAAATTTACATGCATGAATCATGAGTGTATGAGTATAGCTAACATGTAATATACATGATTCACACATTTATTCCAATTTTTAACTTGGAGAATAATATATACATGAAGATACAAATTGCAAGAATGATTTTACATCTCAAGCATCGTGATGATCAGGTAAGTGTAATAAAGATCATTAGATTAGTTCTACTCAATGGATACAAACATTTCAGTTCCGTACTTACGTTCCACCAGGACATGCTCTTCCTAACTCCCCACTAACAGCAAGCCGTGCATCCTTCTGTAAAAGCTCTACTGCAAGGACATCACTTGCCTGAGAATCAAGCAATGTAGAAACTGTCAATATTAAGGCTAACAAGTAACAGCTCATTTCGAATATCCTAGTCCCTAGATGCTTTCTTTTGCAGGTTGTGCCACTGTAGGGTTAAAATGGAAATAATATATTAAATAACTAAATTTTATCAACATCGGCTCCAAAGAATAAAACAAAAATGACTCTTTTCCTGTAAAATCAAACAAGAAGAAGAAGAAAAAAAAGTCAATAAATGATTGCCAAACACCTCAAAGAAATGATTCAATGTCAAAAGGTCAGTTGAGTTCAGAACCTAAATTGGAGTTGCAATGACAAAGTCAATGTATAATTTGTAAAAGTAATGGCAGTTAATCATACATCTGAGGCCATGGAGATAACATAGGCTCCAAGTGAATCACTTCCAAGCTCAGCAGCAATTTGGAATGTGTCCAAGACTTCTTTAACATCTGGAGAAACCTGAAAGGAATAAATCCAGATAGAATCAAAAACAGAAATTCAGGGAGATGAATTTAATTCCCATTAAGAAATAAATACCCTGGTCAAACGGGTTTGATAATGAAAGGATGTAATATCGAATTAGAACTTGAACGATGGATCAGGATCAATCCATCGCTGAGGTTACAAACAAAGTTTCAGAAGGCATATGCTTCAATCAGGAATTTCGTTAACCCACAATACATATAATGAGAACAAGAACTGTTTCAGATCTCATTACACTCTTACTATATCATTATTTTCTTCATTTTCTTTTTGTTTTTCAATTCTGAAAGGAAGTAATAAAACACGAAGAATTTCAACAAGTATTCCCTCAAGAGTTTGGAATTGGTGCATAAAATCAGGCCAAAAAATAATAGAAAAGAAAAAAATTTGTATCTAGGCTAAAATTCGACAAATAATCTTATATTTTGAGTCTAACTAGGATACCAAAATTAGATTGTGGGGATAGCCAGAAAATCCAAAAAAATATTACATTTATTTAAAGCATAAACTAGGAAAGAACATTGGAATGAGCATGCAGCATATCATGGTTCGTTTAATGACGAAATTCAACTAGGAAGCTCCTCATAGTGCAGTGGTAGTAGTATCCATGATTTGCTGCACAACAAATTAACTTCAGAGATATGGAGTTTAGCATCAAAAC
This sequence comes from Lotus japonicus, assembly GCF_012489685.1. NCBI lineage: Eukaryota > Viridiplantae > Streptophyta > Magnoliopsida > Fabales > Fabaceae > Lotus > Lotus japonicus. Next base: position 75,597,755 of record NC_080042.1, on the reverse strand, counting down.
AATTTTGCTACTCCACTTAAAGCATAAAAAAGAACAAAAAGCAAGATATAGAACGAGTCTAAATTGTAGATTTCAGTTATACAAAACAACACATTCAAAATTCAATCATTCATATAAATAAATGAAAATAAAATAGATATGAATTTTAAAAATATCAACTTCTTTCCGTATCTAAAATAAAAATAGGCTTAAATAAGTTTTTGGTCCCTAGATACAAAGCTCGTAAAGCTGGTGCCTTAGTATATATTATCCATCTCACCTCTATACCATATGGAACCAGTGGCCTCTTCCCTTTCAGTTCTTTAGTTAAGAAGTCCAGTTTCTTTTCTTCATCCCATTCACTGTATGTTCCGATATCCAAATACCTTGTAATTGCATCCAGTGTTTCAGCATGTCTGGTAGATTCCTGTCACACTGCTAGTTTCAGGACACAACTTGTTATCCAAACAAAAATGAGCAAAAACCTTAAATCAGACCTGACGCAAGTCAAGCTTCATTAACACCATGCCAAAGATAGCAACTCTTCTAATCAGATCAGCAAGTCGACCATCAGCTAGCACCCCGGATCCACATGATTGCTGAAGAAATGGAGAGCTAAATAATAAATTTGGACAACCTTGGAGGAAAGATGGGTAGGAGAAGGTTAAAGAGTACCAGAGATTCATAACAGAGGAGCAGAGGTTCCAAAAGCTGATCTTTAGTTTCAAAGTAATCAGAAGGATTGTGTTCGCATGGACCTTCCTCTAGACGAATCTCCAATAATCTACGAGTTCTCAGAAGCTAAAACACATGGAACAGAAGATGTAAGCATTTACTATCTCACCATAGATTGACAATTTAAAATTACCAACTAACATGACAATATATAAAATTAGCAAGTTCAGTAACATATGCAGATATGAATTAGTCTTAATGACACATACAGAACCAAACCCTTTATGGACAATTATTCTAATCAAATGGGGAAATATATGTTTTACATTATACACACACTAGCACAAATGATGCTGTCTATATAAGCATCCGCCAAGTGAAAGGCCTCGAACTAAGCAATAGATTTATCTCAAGATCATTTGACAACCTTTGAACAAAACACAATGTGCTTTCACCATATTAAGTGTGGCTCCTCATATGACCAAGATAACCCTTATATATGGGAAGACAATCCTGGCCTCTTGAGCTAGCTTTTGGGGTTGAGTTAGGCCTCCCAAATTCTAAGACTATGCAACATCAGTTATTTTCTTTTCAAACTACTGTCTGAAGGATTCATTTAAAGCCTTTATAGAACCAGCACAGGAACACATCTAGGCTCTAGCATAGGTCAGGGTATAAAGCTAATAACCTCGAGGAAAGAAGCAACATATATAACATGCATTGTATAAAGTACAACAGCAGAAATTGAATATCTATGATGTACATACAGTCAGTCATCTTTGAAGTATAATTCAAGTAAATCAGAAGTAATACCTTATCTTTTACATTCCCAAGGACAACTCTGTAAGGAGCAATTCCCGGACGCTGAGGGAGCTTTGGCTCCAAAAGCTTCTGAAAACTTGATCTTCCTATCTGGGATTCCGCATACAATTTCCTCTGAGCAAGAAGTTGTTGAGAAGGAGAGCGTGAAATTGAAGGTGGTGAAGAAGCATTGGAATTAGCTGGACTTGCTAGCGATGAATGAATTTTGCAACTTCCACCATCGCTCTTAGTTGAACGTGAAAACTTACCATCCTATCAGTGAAAATATGTAGACATTTATATAATCTAGGATTCAATGGAAAATTAAGAAATCCTATAATTACTGAATTCATATACCTTGTGATTGAGTTTATTGTGATCAGATCCCGGAATGTCGAGTCTGGGATGCTCAGACTGACCATTTTCTACATGAAAGAATATGTTTAAACCAGATTTTTGAAATAGATAATGAGATATATTTGATTAGGGCAAGAATGTGTGTGTGTGTGTGTGTGCGCGCTCAAATAAGCAATTGGCAGAATGATAAAAGGTGAGATCACCCCAAAAACCATGCGCGTGTGTGTGTGTCCCCCCAAAAACCATGGTGCAGGAGAGGAGGAGCCAGGAATTTATTGTCATGTGTCAACAAATGAATTAAAATGCACCTTATCCTCATGCATGAAGAAGAACAAGTTATCTTAGAAATTGGTGGAATTCCATTTCAATATCATGCAATCAGTAAGGGGAGTTCCCTAAAGAATAGTATAGTTACGAGACACATAAAGACATGTGAATATTTTTATGCAGTTCTTAGAGAGGAAATTCCCACTAAAACATGAAAAGCAAACAAATGGCTAGACAGAAATTTTGAGCAAACTAATGTATACCAGCAAAAGAGGGTAAATGAGCTCTAGATGGAAGTTTAGTTGGAAGTGAAGGATTTTGATTTTTCAATTGACTTCTACTCGCAGATTGATTCCAATGCTCGCATTGGTTCTCATTATTAGCTTCTGAAAAGAAAGAAGTGGTGATCAACTATTACATGCATTAAAAGAGTATCAAGCATGTCTTGAGGACAGTGGCAAACCATAATATAAAGAACACTACATTGTGCACATAGAAATATCTGCCACTGATCATATAAATACAAGTCTAATATATTGACAAAGGTAGTGATACTGGAAGAAAACTCCCATTTGAAATTATATGAAACCTTTAGAAATATTCCACAGAAACTATGTAGTTAGCTCTTAAGTTTTTACATCACATTAGCAGCTACAGTCAATCTCATATCCTTAAATTGGACAAAATTTGAGAGAGTGAATTAGACATAAAAGTCAACAGGTTTATGTCATTGAAAACAAGAAAAAAGTATGACCAAAAAATTTGGTGAGTTATTAGCATGGCCAGAAAGTGGATCTGTCACCAATCCAGGATAACTTTAAAGGTATTCCAAATGCCTCCAACCACCATAGGAAAAATGCATAAAATAGACCAGACAGGGATCAAACACATTACAGAGCCACAAGAGTAAATACACATAGACTACCATCGCTCATTTAAACAATGACATAATCCATAATGGTAAGGTTTTAAAAAAGACTATAAAGTTCATATGATAATCTAACAAACTAAACTGAAAATATTCAACTTTATTCTTCTATAATCATTTCAATTTGGTTGTATGCAATGAGCCTATGATACTTCTGGACAAATGGTATTCAGTGGTCACATGATACAAAGTTACAAACAAAGAAGACTACATCGTTCACTAGCATTTGGAAGATATCAACTAATACAATATTAAACTGAATAACCTTCTAGAATTTCATGTGCCAGTCTGGACAACTCATCAGAACACCGGTTCATGGATAGTTCAAATCTCAGGCTATCCACTTCCCGAACATAGAGATCAATTGCCATCCATCTTGATAAAAGTGAAACATCTTTTGTGACCTGAAGAACAAAAGGGAAACCAATTACAGAAGTTCAAGATTTTCAGGAACAAATCAAAATCACTAAAGTAAATATTCTATAACTACAAAACTCCACTCCTAGATAACCCGGATACATTCAGGCATTTTAGTGATAATGTTTAAATTACAAGCAACAGACTTCAACAATTGAAACACCGATGCACATCCTGCCACCACCTTTTGAAAACTATAACAGCAGCAGCAGCAACAACAATAATAACAACAACAACAATCTAGATTTATCAATTATCCCGCACTTTGTGGAATGGACAAAATGGATCAACTGATGCCACTGGGCCAAATCAAAAACCAAATTTTCTTACAAAACTTTATATTGGCTATCAACTTTCTAACAAAGCCGCCTCTATGTAAAAGTTATCAAAAAATATGTAATTGGCAAAGCTCCAAGAATATTATTCAAAGAAATATTTAACATATTGATCACTCATTTATTTTTGTATACAGTTTTCCCAGTTCAATCATCAATAAACTTGTGCTTCCCCAAATGACAGACACACAGCAAATGTTCAGATTGTCAACAATATAATGTTATAACAAAATTCAACTATGCTTCCACTATCAGAAAACTTCTCACCTGTTCAGAAAGACTCCTTTAGTTATTGGGAAAAATAAATAAAAATAAAACCATGAAGTACAGGTAGCATGAATGGAATTTTAAAAAGCCTACCTTTGCTGTCACATTTGGGTTTCCATCTCGATCACCTCCCATCCAAGATCCAAACTTTATGGGAGTGGAAGTCAATGGAAGTGGTTTTCCCGTGTGCTGCAAGGAAGGATCGATTGCATTGAAAATCTTAAAGGGGAAGAATCTACAAATTCATTGACAAAAATTAAAGGTGAACAAACCTTCTTTAAAGCATTGCTGACCCGACGTAAATAACGAGGAACAGCTTTCCAGAGTGACTGCTCCACAATATTCAACCCTGGGAGAATTGAGAAATAAACTGAGGTGTTCTTCCACTTTTTTTCAGTGAATCAAATCATACAACATCTGACATATATAATTTCAAGAGTTAAGCTATTAGGTGTTGAGAATGACCAAACTCATGACCACTTGGTCAGAAGGGACTTAACATTGTTAAGGAATACTAACTAAAAAGCTTAATCTTTCAGGTAAGGAATATGAATGGTTTTATATCTAACAAATAATACTCAAGCAGCTTACCAGCTCTAGCTTCATCAACTGGTGTAGGTTTCTGGCGCCTAAGCTCATCTGTCTGCCATATTGAAGTTATCTCTCTCACCTACCAAATCGAATGTTTATGAGAATAAAAGAAAGTGTACTAGAAAAAGAAATTGCAAAACCCATTTTACAGTTACAGAATATCCCCCCCACACACCCCCCCCCCCCCACAAAGCACTACAGTGAAAAAAAAAATTGTTTGTGGTAAAACAGTGGTCGTTCGCTGAAGAGTACCAGATCTTCAATCACCATTTCTCGATCTTCATGGGTGAGATCAGGTCGATCATTATAATCCAAAAGATGCTGCATGAATGGGGGGAAGTAGTTAGAGACAAAACAGCTATATGATATTTGAGACTTAAAGTTCAAGGCTCAAGCCTATAGTAATTTTACTAAAGCCAAATAAGTTTCACTTGAAATGAAAAAAAAAAAAAAAAAAAAAAAATGAACTCACAGCAATTTTAATGTGTTTGAATTGCAAGGTACGCCGATTAATTTGTGTGGGATGAGCTGTAAGAACAATTTCAACCTCCTGTGGGAACGAAAATAGACTTGGATTTTGAATAACAAAACAGACTAGGAAATCATATAAGGGAATAATCACCAGAAATAAGAAACAACTGCATCATTAATGATAATGGTTAGAAGGTAAATAATTACATATTATAATCTCCATTCCACTTTTTTATTCGAAGAATCCAGAAATGGTTAGAATGATAATGAAGGGTCTAGCCTATTTCCATCTTTACTCAGAACTGCACAGAAGTGAAGAAAAAAACAGACCTGCTTGCAAACTGTGTTATAAAGATCATCTGGGGAAACTCCACCTTGCACCAGCAGGTTAAAGGTATCGTCACAAGATTTTGCGAAAATTGACACATTTCCTCCTTTACGAACCCTGCATAAACAGAGTTTGTGAGAAAGAATAACTTGCCAAGGTCCAAGGCAAGAAATGGAACTACAGAAAACTCTCTCAAAGTCACCACCAGTCTTCATGTTCTGATTTTCATAGCAATCAGTGAAAGAGACAAGACAAATATTCAAACAACAGAATAAAAGACCAAAAGTTAAAAAGTTGAAAAGCCAAACTACCTATGGTGGGTTTCAGCTATACCCATCAAAGTAAGATAATGGCTGAAGGCGCGAGCAATCATCAGAGCTTCATCCAATGTCATCTTGGATAACTCTGAAGCCAACTGCTTCTCTAACAGCTCTGCCATATCATCAATCCCTGCCTGTCTCACATTACATGCACTCTGAAAGGGGAAAGAAAAAGAAAAAGTATTAATGAACTTTCACATCCTAGATTTTCACCTTACAAATTTTTTTTTCTGGTACATCGGAAATATAATTTACACCCGCCGGAGATTGATCCCTAGACCTCCCCCACCCAAGCTACATGTCCCCTAGCTCTTACCACTTGAGCTATCATTTGAGGACACCTTACAAATTGGTAGCCAAATGTAACACAAAGCAATTATCAATCCCCATATCTTAACAAAGAACATTGAAGCTTTTTCATAACTTGAGTTAAGTACACTCCCAATCAAAAACTGCCATAAAGGGTTGCTTCAGTCATCATCTGAGTCTTTGATTATCACATCCAATGCAACCAAACTTGCATGCAGCATATTAAAACATTAAATGCATGTCATGTTTCATCCTTCAGCGTTCACTAACCATTTTTCTCAGCAATCAAGCATGGTTCCCAGAAAACAGTGATAAAATGAAAATCATAACAAACAAACAAAAACAGCTAAACCCCATAACAAGGGTGAATATTCTAAGAACATGCAAAGTGAGCATAACCCATTTGAGAAAATGACTGAATGAAGGCAAAACCTGTGCAAGGACTCGAATCTTTTCGAGCTGTTCAACGAAGTGGGTGCCAACCTCACGCTGCAGAACGTCGTTGAGAAGATTGCCAAGCAATTTGCAGTCATCGTCGAAGCTCTGGAACGAGATATCCTCTGCAATGTCGTCAGTGTTGTCCGTCATTGTTGTTACAACGTAGCAATGAATGTAGAAGAAAGAGAGAGAATGGTTGCAGGTGGAAGAAGAGAGAAGGTAGCATGGTAATGGTGTTTTATAAGGTGGCGAAATGGGTGCTGACAAGTGGCAACCACCGCGGGAGCGGAGGGAACGGTTGTGAAACTGTGACTGTTCCCTGCTCCACGGTGTGGAATGTAACACACTCTGATTACTTGGTCAATTATATTTCTATTTCATGCATCATCATCCAAATTCGAATATGCTCCTAATAAACTTGGAGAAAATGCATATGCAATGTAACCCAATCAAATTTTAGATACATGAAAAAATTAGAGCATCACGAGGGCACATCCCCTCACTTAATTTTGAAAATAATCATTAGAAAAAAATTTGAGTAGTAAAATTGTGTGGTATTTTATGATTATTTTGGTAAAAAAATGATATCCACATTGTTAAATTATCTCACTTTAGTAGTAAAAGTATGTGGTTTTTTATGACTTCTTTGGTAAAAATGACATCACTTATGTTCATTTTTGGTAAAAAATGCACTCTCTTCTAATAGTATATATCTACTACTTCTTATTCTCCAATTACTGTAGCTAAAAGACCTCCAATGGCGTGGTGCCACCTGTCATGCTTGACATTTTTTATTTTTATTTTCAACTTGAAAGTAGGAAACAACGTCGTTTTCCACTTCAGCACTGTTTCACCCCATCTCTCATCGTTCCCTTTCTTCTTTCTTCCGTCAAATCGCGTTTGCTGCTTCAGAGGCTTACATCATCGCCGCCGCTCGCCGTTCCGTGTTGAAGGAGTTCTGCTCGCCGAAAATGGTGGAACCTACCGTGTGTCGCCACCTCCCTCCATTTACTGTTGTTTGTTCATCAGTCTTTCAAATTCTAGATCTGAATCCATTTCCAAGGAAGAAATCGCGGATGGACAAGTTGTTGGTCAGTATGTAGTCTCAATCGCCATAAATTTTATTGATTTTATTTGAATTGTTTGTACTTCTCATTCATCTGTATCTGTTTTTACTTCATCTTTTTTATTTAATTTGAATTTTTGAGTAAACATTTTAGATGAAAGTACATATGATTACCTACAACTGATAGAGTTGTAGATATGCCAGCTAATTTATCCAAGTTCTCTATAAATACTCCCTCCCTGTGTGAGGATTTTCATTCATTCTACTTTGTTGATTTGCTTGATGCATCAATGGTTCTGCTGGAGCAACTAATAAAATTATGCACGACTCCCATTTCCATTTTTCTCCTTTGTTGATTTGCTCCTTTGTTAATTGCAGGTTTGGTTAGAGACGAAGATTTGGAATTATCTTGGAACACTATGATTGGTGTCATGGTTCAAGTGAGCATGTTTGAAGAAGCGATTGAGCTTTTCAAGGAGAGGCAGCACCGAGGTGTGCAGCAAATTCATTTGATCATATCACAATTTGAAAGCTTAAGTTTACATGATTAATTTTCTTTGAACTTCCATGTATCTTTTTCATTTTTAATAGTTATCAGATTCCGAATGCCAAGATATCTGAACATCAGTTTGGTGCTTGATTAAATGTTAAATTAGTAATCATCCCTGATTTTGATGTCTTTTGCTATGTTCAATATTTTTGTTACTTGCTTTGTGTTTTGCCTATCCTGTTTTTATTATTAATCACCCAACACACCACTTTTTTTTATTAAGTTTGGTTCCACATGGTATTGATGGTGACATGCCAGTTGGAGAAATTGAAATCATAATTGGTGACATAATTTCATGTAGTGATACCTCAATGCCTTATCTTTCAAACTTTTCTTTAAGGAAGTAACTAAAGGATTTTCCATGGGTTGGATGGAACGCACTACATGAAAGATGTATCTCATAGGTCATCCGTGGAGATAACTAACTACAACTTGAACAATTTTAAGGTCACCTATGATTCAAATTTTAGACTAAAAACACCCACCTTCACTGCAAAAACTTCTAAACCAAACAACACAATCATATTTGGATTCTTTGTATGTCTTTTACAGCTGGGACATAATTGCAGAGAGATAGAGAGACTGGGATTCATGTTGGTCTTTGAAGATTTAGTGTGGATTCCTTTTACTTTTACCATTCAGGTATTTTTTATGATTGTGACAGTTATAATTGCTTAAATCATATTTGAGTTTTCTTCCCCTCTTTACAGAAAGAAGCACATAAGCATCTACAAACATTGCATATCCAATTAATTTAGTAACTAAATACTTGCTGAATTACACATCCGTGAGAAATCTCTTAGATGTAAAGCATAAGAGAGAGAGAGAAAGAGAGAGAAACTGAACAGAAAGTGTGATTTCATTACTTGAACTAACAGAATGAACAAATCATTGTATTTATACATTGCAAAGCTAAGAAGTTAAGAATACATTTTTGAACTAAAAAATAACATGCATTTCATAAAGATGATGGAAAATTATGCATTTGAAAGACAAGCTTTATTCTAATCAGGATACAATCTCATACCCTCACCGGCAGTCTACTTTCTCATACATTAGTTTTCAATTCTTCATCTTTTTGTTCAATAATAATTATCTTCTTCAATTGATTTTGATAGAGTATAGAGAGTAGCTTACAGTGATACATAGTATAGAGTGCGATGCACTGGATAACGCTCTCCTATATTCAGTTAGTTTATTATAGTTAATTATGTACATCTGTCAAAACTCACCATCTCTGCTCTCCATCATTTGTAGCTCTTGGGCAGAGTTTGTTGATTATTTTGCAACTTCCAGAGGATCTCAAGCTGGTAGAGGTGAATTCAAACTCATGGTAGCTACTACTCTTATTACTCCTACTCTTTGCTTCCTTCTTTTGAAACTTTTAAAAGTAAAAGTATTACAAGATATGTTATTTATGAAGACATTTAATTGCTAAAGTGTGTAACCATAGCCTTATTTATTTCTTATTTTCAAACATGCACTCAGTACTGTCTAATCCATGAGACTCTTTGGGATGAGGAAATTGATGAATTGTGACCTTGGCATTGTCCATGAGACTCTTAAAGTGATCTCTTTTTAATTTAACACGAAACTGGTTTGAACTGTTTAATTTGAAGATGCTTACTCCCTACTTTTTAAATTATTTAATTATTTAAGAGTATTTTATCCTGATATAAGTGAGCATTGTAAAAATCATGGAACCTGATACACACAGTTCACATTCTCTTTATGAGTCATAGGATATCATTTATGTGCTTTCATTATTTAATTGTGAAACTTACAGAGTAGGTTTGTTGATATTGAACAAATCGTAGTAGTAACTGGAATTACTGAAATTGCATATTTCATGCAATATGATTGTAATCATGTAATATACTTTTTGGCAATACAAAGCTAAACAAGAAAGTATGCTTAGTGTAGTGGATAAGAGAATGTTAAGATGGATGAGTAGTTCTACGAAATATGATAGGATTAGTAATACAATCATTAGAGAAATAACAAGAGTGGGAGAGAGAGTTGGAATAGCTTCGATACTAGAAAAGGTGGTAGTGTTTGGTATTAGGTAGTTTGGGTACATATGGAGTAGAAGCATCTCTAATTAGGGTTGATCAGATGATAGAGAGCTCAGTCATTAGGGTTAAAGTAAGACCTAGGGAAAATTAAGGCAAAGTCATTAAGAGGGATTTAGAGGTAAATGACCTATGCAAAAACTTAATATATGACAAAGCATTATGGCTAGAGTGATTCATATAGCCAGTCGTGGGAAAAGGCTTAGATGATACTGATGGTGATTGACTAATTGGAATGTTGTTTAGTCTGATCCAAATAATATCTACTGAACTCATTTATCCAAATGTATTTTAAGCATTTTTAACACTTGCTTGCCTCTTTCATAGTTTGTGAAGGCTATATTTGATGATACTGGCCAACTTCATTTTTCTGATAAAATTGCTTGTGCTCAAGTTCTATGTATTCTTTTGTTTTCCTTTACTAATGGATACAGAGTTGCAAGTTTAGTAGATTCTTCACCTGCATCAGTACCCTTGCCCCAACGTGTCGAGCCAAAGCCCAAGAGTGGGATCAAGTAGATCTTCATCCATCCACTACTTACCCTTTCATGCATTTTATTAAAGAGAAACCATGATTCAGATTACTAAGAACCCATGATTCTTGACTCTACATACATGTGGGTTACTTTCTTAAAAGAAGGTTATTATATATAACCCAAAACAATCCCTGGAGACCAAAAAAAAAATATGCACTCTACTACTTTCCAACTCTAAGCATTTAGCAAATTATCAGGGATTAAAATAATACTCTATTTTTAAATTTAGATCCCTTGGGATACCACCATTTCCATGTGAAATTCTTAATTTATCTCTAACTTTCACCATCATAGTAAGCTGGAGAGTCCCACATTTTTGTTTTTTCAAGTTTTGATTGTACCACCCTGTTTTGAGTTATACTGATGTCTTTTATGGTTGAAACTGTGAATCCCCTCCGCAGCTTATGTTTTGGCAGAGAGAGATACATGTACCATACGAGGAATACATAAATAGATACCATAGGTACCATTTTTATGCACCATACATATAGGTAGCAAGAGTGAGAAAGAACAATTTTTGTTTGTTCTAAAAAAAAAATCAAGAATATTATACATGTAACAAATTCTCTGTACGAAATGGACGATCAAGCTAGCTGCTACTTAGAATGCAAAGTATAATGAGTGTGAAAATTATGATACGGATAGATGAAGCATTTGAAGGTGGTAAATCCAAATTGCTTAACAATACATATATAGTTTATCAATATATTTTAACAGTTCCAATGGCAACAACTAGCATGGATAGTTTATTAGATGAGGATACAAAATAAGTTTTAACCATAGAATATATTTTAGTTGTGTTGATTTGTCTTAATTATTGATTTTATCCATGTTGAGGAGTGCTGACTGCACAGAGAACTATGTAGAATTTTTTGAGGTAAACGTTGGTACTTTTGAGGACACAAAACCTTTAGTTGTTAAGGATCATGTTTCCATTTGTTTCCAACTGTCTCTCTTCTACTTACTTATTTTGTTTTGATTTGATTTTTGTGGTGGAGATATGAATGATGGTAATAGATGAAGAGTTGTTGGGTGGATCATATCATTTATATGCTTAGGGGTATTTTTCTGCACATATGCAGCTCCTTATATAACTCTTATGTTAGTTGTGCCATATTTACATAGCTTTTCTCAATCTGTCTGAATCTATTTAGCATCCTATGTCTTTTTCTTTTTCAATTGTTGGTTCTTAATCTGTTCCATTGAACAAGTTTTTATTTTTTTAAAAACCCTGTTTAATATACTTTCAATTTTTGTTTTTTTGAAAGAATTTTCTGGTCTGCTATTTTCTTTTTAAATGGGGCCTTCGTGCAGTGGAAGGACAAATGATAAATCTTTTATTTATCTCACTGCTTTCTATTTTGATAAAATGTTTCATCTTATCCCCCTCTTGAGACTTTCTCTAAGACATCAGTTGTGAAAGAATCTCTCCCCTGAAAATTGAGCATGTCCCTAGAAACATCTCTCATTTTACTTTTGTTTGCATACCTCTATACTGTGAAATTATGTGAAATCTTATACCATATTATTTCACTGGTAATACCCTATAGGGAGAAGAAATCATCTACCATACATGCTATGAAAAAGATGAAAAAGTCTGAAATGCTTAGTGGGGGTCATGTGAGTTTTCATGTTTTCCTCTATAGCATTTAAGTTTGTTATTTCCATTCTTCAGCTAATATTAGAAGAAATGGAAAGTTCTTTGTTATATTGTATTTTAAGTTTCATTATTTGATTTTAATATTTTTAGTTCATTGAGTTTAATTCCATCAGAGGTTGAGCATGTTAGAGTTGAAAAGAATGTGCTTGCAGAAGTTGTCAGTGAATTGTGAAACTCTATTACTCCATGTGACTAAGTAAATTGCTTTATTTCTAATGAATCCATCTTTTTTATAGTGGAAACCGCTTAATTCATGCAAATAATGGCTGTGGATTTTCATTATTGTAAGTGTAGGTTTATCTAGCTTTTAATTACTCCCTCCGTTCCCTATTATAAGTCACATTTTTTGAAAAAAATTTGTTACAAAATATAAGTCACTTTCTAATATCTAGGAAGCATTAAATAATTTTTTCCATGTTCACCCTCATATTTAATATGAAAGAGATGATAAACTTTAGAAGTATTAACTTGGAGAGAGAAAATCATATGAAAGTAAATAAGGGTAATCTAGGAAAGTAAATCATTTTTTTTACAAATTTATTACTAGTAACTACTTTTCTTATTCTAAGAGAATTAGTTATTTGTGACTTATATATAGGAACGGAGGGAGTATATGCTAATTCTATTCATACTACTACAATCAAGGGGAGTACAGAATTGGGGCTGGTTTGGTTAACATCCGCTCAGTTCACCAAATACAAACTACTGTGATGATGCACTTTATCTATCGTGGACATGCCAGATTTTATATCCACATATTTGATCCATTTCGCAGGGAGATTTCTTACAAACTCTGTTTCATGGACTTGTGTGAAGAAGCTGTTAAGTTTCTTTTAAACATTGGTTGTTGCCATCTGTTAGATGTATTTTGATGTTTGTTTAATATCATGCATTTTAACCTTCGAAGTTAGTAATCATCTTTGGGGTGCTCCATTAAACATTATGTGAAATGCTATGTTGTATTTTGTGTGTGATGTTGTTTTATCAATACCTTTAATCTTTATTTTCCAAATAGATAATGTTATATGTTGAATTATTCTATGGTGTTATTTAATAGTGAAGATTGCCCCAAAGTGGAAGTCGGCAAGGGGTCAAAGACAACTAACATTTAAAACTCATCTAATTCATATATATGATCAAAAATTTAAACATAAACATAACATAATAATGACATATAAGTGTTTGATTAATTATCTGTGCATTGCATTACTCAATTGTTGTAATTAGCAGAAGAGTTCGTAAAAATTTATCCGTGCATCGCACGGACAAACGGGCTAAATACTAGTTAAATTTATTTATACAAATTTATATGTATATATTGCCCTCACAACATCAAATTTTTGGATCCGTCACTGCCTGATAGGATAAGGTCTGATAAAAATTTAATATTATACGGTGTATGGTCATATACGGTATAAATTATTATATTGTTTAAGTTAATATAAAATCTATATTATGAAATATTGAATAATGATGGATAGTATCAAAATGAGGATGATGTTAATAGGTGGTGATAAGTGGCGGTGGTGGTGGCAACGGCGATGGGGGCAGTAGTGGTGGCAAAGATGGAGGGTGGGGTTGTAGTGGTTCTATAGAGGTGGTGGTGACAGAGGTGGTGGGTTGTGGCGGTAGGTGGTGGTGGTGGCGATGGCGATGGAGGATGGTGGCGGCATTAGAAGGTGATGGTGGTGGCAGTGGTGATGGTATTGGAAGGTAATGTTGGTGAATGGTGATATCGGAGGTGGTGGTGGCGGCGATGGTGGTAGTAGTGAAAGTAGCGGGATGGTGGCAGTGGTGGAGTGTGGTGGTGGTGGCAGCGGCGATGGTGGCGTCGACGGCGGTGGACACTCCTCATATCAATATATGTTCATTTTTGCTGACAAAAAAAATTAAGTGATAGGCGTCGGGCATTTTAGTGAGATTTCAATAGAATAGCGCCTAAAATGCACGACGTCTGTAACGTTAGGGGCGAAAGTGACTATTCACCCCATTGGTATACTACTCACTTAAAACTGTTGCTCTACTAGTAATATTTATGATTTTAATATAAAATATTTTTAAAAATTAATAATAATATTTTTAAATGTAATTATTTACTATTATTTATCACTTTTTACTATTATGTCAAGATCAATTGATGACCTACACAATTTAAATTTAAATAAAATGATTAATAAAATATAATTAATTTTCATTAAATTTAAAAAATAAACTTGTATATTAAAAGAAAAAGATAAATTTAATAGATTAATTAATTATTTTAAAATCTAAATTTATTCCATAAAAAATTTCCTTAATTTTTTTAGTTTTTATATCATATAATTTCATTATTAAGTCCACCTCAAACACATGATCTAAGATAATTGTCTATCATATTTTTCATTTATCTAACTCTGGATCTTATATAAATACAGGTAACTATTGAAGAATGGCATCGTTGTAACTTTAATATACCTTACAAAGTTGATATCTCTAGCAGCTATGAATATCATGTAAATCTCAGTAAGAAAGGTTCGTTCACTAATATACAGGTTAATCTTCTTTCTCTATGTTAAGACATTACTTGAGGCAATTAACTTTGATGAGCTAATTCAAATTTCTTATAAAAAATAAATTGGGTTAAGTATCATATTAGTCCTTATCTTTGTGTCGTCGTCTGATCTAGATCCCTCGTCGGAAAAAATTATTGGAAAATGTCCTCTTCTTTGTAAAATGTTTGGAGTAAGTACTCGCCGGAGCCCGGAGCTCCGGCGAGTGATGATTTAGATCGTTGATTGTGTTAATAATGCTGACATGGATTAAAAAAATTAAAAAAATATAACGCCGAGACAAAAGACAGGGACTAATATAACGCTTAACCCAATGCAAAAAAATTTCTGGCAAGGAATTTATATCAGACGGCGAGACAAAGACAGAGACCAATATAACGTTTAACCCAAATAAATTTTATGTTTTGTTAACAGTGGTGACCATGACATCACGGTTCCACATTTCGGAATTCAAGCATGGATAAAATCTTTAAACTACTCCATTGTGGATGATTGGAGGCCATGGTTTGCAAATAGCCAAGTAGCAGGGTATTCCTGAATTCAACTCATTACAGTAATATAACGAATTTGTTGAATTTATTTAAAGAGCTAATTAAATTATGCACTTAATATTTGATTTTCTGCAATCAGATACACAATGACTTATTCTAATGACTAATCGGATGACATTTGCCACGGTGAAGGCGAGCCTCTTATTCCTCTAATTATATTGCACCTAATGTTTATACATTGATTTCACTTAATTATTGATATGTGAACTTTAGACTTACTATACATTTGCATAATATAGTTGACTCCATATATCTTTGATAAACACATGTTGCATAATATATTTCTAGAAGAACCAATCGTTAAATAAGGCTTACGTAGTCTAGTTTGAATGTTTTTAAGTTTATTTTTATATTATCATGTACTAAGAAAGAATGATGTACTTTCAGGGTGGAGGTCACACTGCTCCAGAGGATTATCCAGAAGAATGTTTTGTCATGTTCTGGAGATGGATATCAAGCAAGACTTCGTGGTAGAGAGAAACACACAAAAGCTTTGTCCACGCAGTTCGGCCAAATTGCCTACCTCTGCGACTATAGAGAAGCTATAGTTCCGTGTATTGATTCACTTCTGAATACAATCACTTAGCAATTGCAATTTCTCTTAATTGCACTAGTGTCTCTTGTGTTTTAGGGTTACATTGTTATCTTATTTATAGTGGATTCTATTGATCTCTATTTTACAATAAAATCCTAACAAATTCTATAACAATCCCTTAAAACATTTTACAATCCACATTAAATCAAATCCTAATAAACTAAAAATTTTAGCCTAAAATATAATGAGCAAAATCTCAACAGTGGAAAGATAACATTCTAATTTAGAGGTTGTTTTGTTTTATGTGGCTGTGCAAGTAGGAGTGTGCGAAGGCTCTGTTTGTTAAAAACAAACAGAGTAGTGCTGCCCCTATCTTATTTTTGGTAGCCAGCCACTGTATAGTTTGCTTATTTTTGTGTTTTTCCGGCTGGTTTGATGTAGTGCGCTTAGACTTTGGAGTACCTCTAGTACTCCCCATATTAATATATGTTCATTTTTGCTGACAAAAAAATATATTAAGTGATAAGTATTGATTAAGAAGTTTTCCCCATTTACAACAGTTTGAGATTCGAACTTTCAACCACTTTTTTTTTTTTTTTTTTGTAGTTCAAAGCTCATTTGATTAAGATAAAGCAGCATCTGCAAACAGGAGTGATCAATTTCAGCTGGGGGTGCATCCAACCAAATCTGATTTTGATACTTACAGGCTAGAGAGGAAAGGATATGCGCAGGCATATTTGCCCTACGTTTTACATGTGAGAAAGAGCTTAAAGAAAAGCTATCAGCTAAGCAAATATTTATTTAAATATTTTAATAAACATATGGAAACCAATCTGATTTTGCTTTGGGTCTTTGGCCCGTTTTTATTCATAGCCTTGTTTTTGAATCATGACTTAGTTCCATTTTTGGTACTGCTATATGGATCTAGTTCCAACAAATCATTTGCTTAAGAAAATCTAAAAAAAAAAGTATTTCCTTCAAGGTTGTCAAGAATTCATCATGAAGTGCTAAGGTCAAACCCTCCTTGCAATTAAAAATTAAAGAACAAATAATAATCTTTTCAAACACATCAATCAAATAAGTGAATAAAGGATTGATTTTAAAAGCCATTGCTTGAAGTCCAAGCAGTCAAAGCACGAGTCAGGTTCCGCGAAAAGACGCAAAAGAACAAGTGTCGTTTAATAACTTGTCAAGACCAAACCCAATACAAAACGACACCATTTTTCAACATCAAAAAACAAACGCAGCAGAGAACACAAAAAGACACGACACAGGAGAGAAAAATGGACAACAACGGAGACCAACCAGTGCCGAGGGTGGCGGTGGTCGTGTTTCTCTTGAAGGGAAGATCTGTCCTCCTCGGCCGCCGCCGCTCCGCCGTCGGAAACTCCACCTTCGCCCTTCCCGGCGGCCACCTCGAATTCGGTCTCTCTCTCTCTCTCTCTCTCTCTCTCTCTCTATCTCTTTCCCATTTTTCATTCCATTTTTCACATCAGATTTTCTCAGCTCGATGGTTTTTCAGGGGAGAGCTTTGAGGAATGCGCGGCGAGAGAGATGAAGGAGGAAACGGGATTGGAGATTGGAAAAGCTGCAGAGCTGTTGACGGTGACCAACAACGTGATGTTGGAGCAGCCGAAGAAGTGCCACTACGTCACCGTGTTCATGAGGGTGGTGGTGGATGCGGCGGCAGATCAGGTGCCGCAGAATCTTGAACCTGAAAAGTGTGATGGTTGGGATTGGTATGATTGGGACCATTTGCCACACCCTTTGTTTGGGCCTCTTCACAAGATGGTCAGTTCGGGCTTTCATCCATTTCCTCTCTGATTTCGTTTTGTACTAATTAATCACATGATTTGCTTAAATAGTAGTAATTACATACATGGTAGGCTCGGCTCGCATGAGACTAATCCACTCGATACCCAGAGAACTCATTAAGTGGTGGATAAGTCTTTCCCTACTAATTCTTCCACGTACTCAGAATCGTATCGTAGACTAGATGCTTATATAGTTCAATTATCTACAAATTGTGTTAGACATTATTGGTAGTAGTAGTAGTAGTAATTGTTTTATGTGTTGTCTAATACTTAATTGCCGGTTGGGACCCTATATCATGTGTAATGTGTTGTTTGAACTCCGTTTACTACTATTAGGTGGGTACTGTAATTTAGCTTGAGCTGCATATGTAAGTGGCTTGTGATTGTTTTTTTGTACACTAGTAGATTGTGATTGGGAAGAAGCTACTTTGTTGCGTGGAAATAGGAAAGCAATGTGCTATAGGAACTAGTAAAAATAGTTAGTAATTACTTTTAACAATCATATAATTGATGGTTCGGATTGATGAAATTTTGGAATTAAAATTATAGAAGTAACATTTCATCTATCCTTTGTTTCTTTGTTCACCGATATCAATCATGGCCATTGCCGGATCTACTCATGCCCCCAAGGAAGTTCACCCTTTTTTTTGGGCAATGGATCATGATTCCATAAAAGAGGCACAAAAGGCCAAGGAACAAGGCAGAGCCCAGGAGGGTTAGGAAGTCAACCTCTAATACAGCATGGATACAACAAAAACAAGTGAGGGACACTAACCCAAAGTCCACACTGGACAGGGAACAGAAAGCTACAAGGTAAATGAAACACAACATAAACCAAACATAGGAAGCAGCATCCTATTGCATCTTGTCATTGACCATGAACACGATTGTGGGCACTTCTAGCAGCAGTATGCGATTGAATGTCACTTCCAACAGCGCAGACCCCAACCTCTTGCCACTTCGATTAGGATCAAGGCTAGCACGGCCACTATGGAGGAATCAGAACCACAGAGAAGAGCCCCTCTCCCCAGCACTAATCGATCCTATAGAGTCCCCTGGATCAAAATCCCCCCCTGGGACCTTGGAGCTTAATGTCCATGCTACCTGCTTCCAATCCTCCAAGAAAGGAACGATTGCAGTAGTGATCAAGGATGATGAAGGCAGTACTGTCCTATCCCACTCAAGGTCAATCCTGGCACATGAACCACTAGTGGCAGAAGGACTAGCTATCCGAGAAGCTTTACTGTTGGCTATGAACCTGGAGCTCAGCAAAGTCTACAGTTGCTCTGATAACCTTAAACTAGTTTCGCTGATTCGTGAGCATAGGTATGCATGGAGAAGTGTTTATGCCATTTTGAGAGATATTCAGAGCTGCAGGAAGTTCACCCTTGTGGATGAATCAAATGCTTCAAAATATATGGGCTAAGTAGGTAGATATCAAAGTGATGGGCCTCAATGATGACTATTTTCTTGATAGGTTCTTGTTCTGGGAGCCTCCAAAACCGACCGTCCCCCGAGGACGATCGGCCCAATCTCGTAACTCAAACTCCACAACCCTTGTGGACCAGAGCTAGGGGACTACACTGTTCTGGGAACTTGGGAAATACCTAGGTCCGACCCCACACTCCCACAAAGGACAACGGTGGGACCCAGGGCCTAGGAGTTAACTTCCCTCAACCACCCTAGAAAGCTAGGGACTGTACCTACCACACGTGGAATCCTGGACCGTGAGATCTCACTGGCGTCGCAGGAATGACAAGAGGATCGAACGATTGGGAGCCACCTGCATACAGGGCATGCATGACTATTCAGAGAACCCTAGTAACTCCTCCGCGAAAACACCGCCCTTAATGCTCATGCTCCACTGTGGCAGTGGACCAGAGCTGGGGGACTACTGTTCTAGGAAACCATGGCACGAACGACCAGAGCAGGCCCAGGGCGGAAACCTAATGAAACAGCCACCACCGCCCGTAGACGACCACCGCTCCAGGAAACCCTCGAACGGACGACCGGAGTGGACCTAATGGGACGATCACCCACTAAACGATCGCTACCTCCTCCCGACCCGCTTGGGACGGAGGAGACTTACCTTTTGAGTACAAGACAATCATCGGGCCCACCATGTAAGGGTTGACCTATCCCAACCACCCTACGGTACTAGTGGTTGGAGGCACAGGTCCCAAGGAACCCTGGACCATTGGATCACTGCTTTGCGGCAGGGAGCAACAAAGGATCCAACGGCCCAGGATGAACCAAGTACGAGCCAGGCATGACGTTGCATGACTCCAACCCTAATTTCCCTTCGTGTATATAAGGAGAGCTCCTCCTCCATATTAAGGTAACTCATTCTCTTCACCTCTTAACTTACACATTCTTCATTCCTCTACTTACTTTAGCATCGGAGTCCCTTGCAGGAGCCCCTCCCGGGAACGTCCAGATCGCCGGCTTGCCACTCCCCCACCTTTCTCCGCTACCCCCTTCCACGGGTAGTTTGGTCGCTCCTCGATCAGTTCTCTCATGAAAATGATTACCATTTTTCTTTGTTTGAAAGCCCTTGGATAATTGCAGACCACTACATACCTATGGTACAAAGATAGTGTCTATGTTTAAAGCTATGGTAATGATGTCAAGAAGATTGTTGTATGAGTTAGATTGCTAAAGCCTTTTGAAAAACTTTTCAATGAGAAATTTCTTCAGAGAATAGATAGATTCGTTAGGAACTATGCTAAAATTTGATATCCATTCATCTATCCATCTAGGGATAAATTTGCTTGTATTTGTGTTGAATTGAACCGAAGTTCGTTGGTGCCTAATTTTACTGTGTTGGGAAAGGAGTACTGCTTGGAGTATGAAGGTCTTCATTTCATATGTTTTCGTTGTGGGAGATATATATAAGCATGAGCTCTTTTTCATAAGCTATCATGAATAGCTTATGAAAATGAGCTCAAAACAGCTTATGGTAGGTCATAAGTTGTTTGCATAAGCTCTCCCAAACACTGACATAAGAACTTATCCTATCAGATAAGCTTAAATAAGCTCTTCCAAACGGTGTCATAGTCATTGAGGGCCGCACAAAGGCTACCTAGTGTTAACATGACTAGTGTCTCTATCGAGTGATGTTACACATCTGATTCCATAAGAACCGGTTGAGTTGACACCAAATCTACATGTTGCCTATGTTTGATGGCTAGTTTATAAGACTCTCTGGTTCTTAATATAAGAATCAACCAACTATTTTACACTTCTTAAGAAAGTATGTTAATTTAGTTAGAGTAAAATACACTCACCCCCTCAAGGTTTATAAGAATGACACTCCACCCCATTGTTTTTTAAAATCTACACTCCACCCCATTTTTTATAAAAGCAAAATTTAGTGACGAAAACAAATTCGTCACTAATGAAAAATAATTACTAATTAGTTAAAATTTAAATAAATTAAATGCATATACACTATCATACATCAATTTATAAAAATAATTTTACTGAATTAAATTTAAAAAAACCATCCACTCTGTCTGTTAAGTCCACGTCTCATCTATCTCCAAATCATATTTCTTACCACAAACGGTCACCACCAAACCTTTGCTCCCTTTAACACGACGACAACCATCCCAGAATGTGAAACCCCATGGCACCACCATGCCTCAAAGTTTTGTTGCGACCTGAACCCCAGAACGTGAATCGCACATCCCCAAAGCCACTTGTTCAACTACTTGTTGTGAATTTCACCCCTTTAAGTTGTGAGCGAACGCTTTGTTGGTTTAAAATGTTGTTGGATTTTGTTAAAAACGGTGCTCCACCGCATCGTTGGGTTCTAATAACCTCCGATCCACTTCATATTTCTTAATTTTGTTTCTCTATTTTCTTCACCCATTTGTGTTGCTTTTTGGGTCTACAATCCAATTTTAAAAATTGGAGGTATAAATAGATTATTTTGATTAAAATTGAATTATTACCAAATATGAAAACACAAGCATGTTTCACTATGTTCGAGATATGGTTTGTCAACTAGTCATGTGTGCTATTGCAGAATTTGCATTGTGAATTTACGGAGGAAGAACGCGATTGAGAGAATGATGAGGACTGTGATGTTTTCATTTTTATATTTATTGGATTATATTGAAAATATTTTTTGAAATTATTGATTAACAATTTAAATATAACTAATTATTAATGAAGAATATTTTTCGTCACTAAATTTGCCTCTATATAAAATGGGGTGGGGTGTAGATTTTAGATAAAAATGGAGTGGAGTGTTATTCTAACAAAACTTGAGGGGATCAGTGTACTTTACTCATTTAGTTAATAGTCCTTGATTTCTTCTCAAATACCTATAAATTTTCATGATTACCCATAACCATTGTAGATACAAGTATTGGGGGAGTGGAAAGGAGAAATATTATAATTTATGTCATTTCATACTCCAAAAAGCAATATTATAAGTAATAATTAATATATTACATACTTCACTTTAATTCTTATAAAAAAGACTAAGATATTTATTTTGAGGCAGTACAAATTCACATTCACAGTTAATCTATAGCTAAATAACTAGTCAAGAATCAGCTATTAAAATACTATGGAAATGCAGTACACAATCATCATGCTACTAAAATGTAGCATTCACCACGGTTGAACTATTTGTGCTAAGCAACCTATGAAGCGCTATTTTTTTTTTACTTAGTATCGTGTTTTATCCAGGTTAATACTGTTAAACAAGAAATTAAATAAGATGATAGCTTAATGCAGTAGCCAGTAATCATGGGGTTGGTTTCGCATCAAGGTTAGGTGATCCGTGAGATTGGTCGGTCATCACACAAAATAACAACATAATACCTAGTCCTATCCTATGTTTGATTGATGGACCCTGCATTCTGTTACCTTCAACACTCTCAACTGTGTTTTTGACTTTTTAGCCCACTTTGATCAAACGCATATCATTATCATGTGATGAACATTTTTTAGCAAAGAGGCACGAGATATTGCTACTAATTGACTTTTTGTTACAAACATTGAATTTTCCACATTAGTACCTTGGGATCCGATGACATCAAATAATTAACTCACACTTAACAAGATAATAATAACAAACAAAAGCCACCCTATTCACCTATCTTTCACATTTCTTTTGTAGGGTGTGGTTTATTGGCTCAATGCAAGCTTCTATCGATGATGCCATGATGGAGTAAACTTTTCTGACACTATTGCTCTTGGAATGAGCTGTTAACCACGGAAAAGGTTATTTACACACCTCTTATAGAGGTGGAAGGGGTGGAATGAGGAGAGAGATAAAAAGAAAAGAAAAAGTAAAAGAGAAAAAATATGAGATGTGATAGATGATAAGAGGAGAGAGATAGAAACAAAAATAGGTGAAAATAGAGTATTTAAAAAATGAGGTGTGTATATATCATTGTTGGTTAACCACCCACCAAAATGTCTATTACTTAAATTTGTAACTAAATATTTTTAAAAAGTTCATTTTTATTAAAATGTTGGATTATAATTTGTCATTGAGGATTATAAAATACCTTTCTAATTTGTTTCATTTTTACAACAAATGTAAAAAATCTAATAATATTTTTTTATAGTAAATTTGTAATCATGAAAATCATGTCTCAATTAAAACAAGACAAAAAAACTTCTCAATGCCCTGTATATAAGTTTAGTAGATGAAAGTTGGTTGACTATCCTCAAGGGATACCAACTTTTACATAACAGTCCATTAATTAAAGTAGGAGTAATTGTTTCAGATTCCACAATGATTATGTGAAAAAATCAAGAGCATAGTGCATATGATTTCTTAGAAAATGAGACTTTCGTGATTCATTTAATAGTAGTAAAATAAAATAAAAAGATGTGCATATTCCCAGAATATGAGTGGCTTTATGATATGTCATGTGAATAAATTCATGAACACAGGCTGTAACATTGGAGGCTAGCTGATCCTAATCTGTAGCCGGTTTTGTTTGTGAAAGGATAGATGCGCGGAACACAATGGTGGCTAAAGGCATCGGTGCAGGGTGGCTTGGTGGGAGGGAGGGAGCATGAACCTTGAAATGACTGCAGAAAGGTTGTGCTGTGTGTGTGGTGGTCCAGTGTTGGGTATGGTTGGTGTGTTCTCACCTGCCCTGAACTGTTTCCAATGTAAGTCACAGTAATCAGTCCTTCTTCCTGTGCCCCCACTTTTGACAATGAAATCACACCAAAAGCTTGTCTCTTTTTGTGCTACTTTCACTCTGCATACAAACACCAAACCCACGTCACATCTGCTTGATCACCTCTCTATTCCATGATCTCTCAAGTCTCAACGTATAGGTACACGGTGAAAACTTATGATAAAAGCAAAAGCACGGTATTCATGAGCAAAAATTCAGGAAAATCACTTCTATTCATCACAATTCTAGCTACTCATATTACGTTTGGTCTACAAAACTTATTGTATGTAATTCTAGCGAAATGGATGAGGGGAGCAAAATTTTATCACATCATGCAAAATGAATAATGCTAAGTATATAAGATTGTAAAAAATTTTAAGGGTTAGTATACTACTTTGTTGAGGAATTTTTTTCTTTTCAAGGCACTCTTGCAATTTTAGAGACACTTGGGGTTTGTCCCTGTTTGGATTGATGAGATGAAATGGTGTGAATATGTGATGAAATGGATGGTGCCCAACACTCAACTCATCCACCTAATGCTTTAGGATCACATTAATTGAATATGTATATCATAATAAATCATTCTCCACACACATCATCTATGAATCAAATTTTGAACTAAATATTTAAAACGTTCAACAATCTACCAACTATATTAGATTTTATTATTATCAATATAAAAAAATATACTATTGGTTATGCTGATGCAGCATTTCATTCCATTTTCTTTTATTATATTTCACTATATTAGCTAGTCTTGAGAGGTCCCAAATCCCAATAGTAATTTTGTTGTTTTTGTGACTCTGGCCCCCCAAAATCCCCATTTCCTTATTCCCAACAGGTAGGTGGGGCTGCTTACCTTCCTTCTGTCAGATCCTCTACTCTCTTGCCTGTCCTTCAGTATCACAACCCCTGACAAAAAGGTGTTAGAGGAGAAGAATAAATCACCCATTTAACACACCACCCATAATTCACTAAAACAAACCAATACTCCAAACAGAATCAAATGCCCGTCATTATTCTCATTCTCATTCTCCCTTTTTCTTCTACTTCACCCTCATACATATAACTCATAAAAATCCCACCTATTGAAAACTCCCTCTTTTGCCATCACAAATCATGAAGACCATAATGGCCGCTAAATCCCCTCATGACTCTTCACTCTCCTTCTCCAGAAGGTACTTCCATTGGAAGAAGAAGCCTTCAGATGAAGATGATGAGGAAGAAATCCTCAACAACCTCAGCTCATCCTCACATTACCCTGAAGATGATGATCACAAAGAAGAACATGATCCTCATCACAAACTCAGAATCCAAATGCAAGCTGAACTAGCTGCTGTTTTACCAGCAGAGGAGAAGAAGAAGAAGAATCACTCCAACTCCAAGTCCAGGTTCAAATCAGCTCTCACAGTCTTCACCAAGAGCCGCTCACTCCACAGCTCCGGCCACCTCGGCACGCGCGTGGTGGGCACGCTCTTCGGCTACCGTCGCGGCCATGTCCATTTCGCATTCCAGGAGGATCCAAAGCTCAGCCCTGCGTTCTTAATCGAGCTAGCAACACCCACAAGCGTTTTGGTGAGGGAAATGGCTTCTGGGCTGGTGAGAATCGCGTTGGAGTGTGAGAAGAAACCAGGGACAGGGACAGGGAGCAAAAAGGGTGTGAAGCTGTTGGAGGAACCGCTATGGAGGACGTACTGCAATGGAAGAAAATGTGGGTATGCGAACAGGCGTGAATGTGGGCCGGAGGAGTGGAAGATTTTGAAGGCGGTGGAGCCGATTTCAATGGGTGCCGGCGTGTTGCCGGTGCCGGAAAATGGGAATGGAGCTGGTGGGTCCGAGTCTGAAGGTGAGATCATGTATATGAGAGCTAGGTATGAGAGGGTTGTAGGGTCTAAGGACTCTGAAGCTTTCTACATGATGAACCCTGATGGGAGTGGGGGACCTGAGCTCAGCATTTACTTGCTTAGAGTTTAACCATAGTTTAATTTCATGGTGCTTCAATTTAATTATATGGTTTCTACATGATCATGTAATTTTGATGAATGTGTTTGGTAATGAGGTGTAAAGAAGGTGAGGGACTCTGCATAATTTCCCAGTTTTCTTTTACCTTTTGAAATTTGGTTGGTGGTGTTTTGGATTTGAAATTGGTGAGTCAAGTGTATTGAATTAATGGATTCCAAACTTGAGCTGGAAATTGTATGATTTCTTTCATTTTGGAATGCAGAAGGTAAATGAATATGCAGTGTAGAAAGAGGTTGTTTGCTATGTCTTTTTAATTTTTATTTAGTTGGAAATTGGAATAGAGCTTGGATTTCCTAGCAATGATATCAGTTGGTTTCTACTATAAGAAGGAAAAAGTTGTGTTTCTTCAAAATTTCAGCAATGGGATAAGGCTGCATTATATTAGCAACACTGTTCTTTTGAAAAAGTGAATTTACTTTATAGCCTGGGATGAGATAGAATTGATTGATGAACAAGAAAGAAACTCATATATCAATGTCTGGGTTGCTCACAACACAAGCTAATGCTATCTACTATCTAGTAATTATTTTTGCTTGGATTTTACATTTTAATTTTTGATGAACCACTAATTTGTAAAAGGATACAGGGAGCCTTAATTTAATCTTCCAATTTATTTCATTTCTTTGTGTGCTTGTCTCTGTCTTGGGAGTTGCTGGGTTGGTAGCTGTGGCTGAGAAGATTGCATTGTTGAACAAATCTAATCTCATATTCCCTACTCTTTTTGGGCAATAATTTAAAATGATACTCTTGCAGGAATAAGGCTTTAGCTGGTTTGGCCTAATTTCCCAAATCATGAGAAATGAGTGAGGAATATTTCTGCACATTTTTGTCATTTACACATTAAGCTAAAAAGTCTCATTATACTGGTTGCACACATGTCTTTGTTTTTCTTTTGTGAATTTATCAATACAGAACAAAAACAACTATACACCACATAGCTAATTGGCAAAGACTACTATGTCCAGCTAGCTAGTTCTAAACAAAACTAGAGCAATCTAAAAGTTTCTAATTGAAAATTTGTTCACAAAACAGATGCCAATTAAAATGTGTGGGGAATGTGTAAATCAAAAATTTCTAGGATTAAGAGCATAGCATATTTGATTTCTAATTCAAAAAAATTCCAAATCACATTGGACACCGTTCCTAGAGAGCCAAATTAGCCACAAGGGGCTCCAATGATAAGAATGGGTCTGACTGGATGCCTTTAACTTTGTAAAACTTTGGTTTTGTTCATTGCGTAACTCACAAGTGAAGTGGCTTTTGAAGTGCCAAATTGTTAATACTCTTGAATCAAAGATATGGCTAGTCATAGTGGGAGCCAATTGAAATGCTTGAGAGTGTCTGAGTGTGCCTATCCCTTTGCTCTCTAAATGGAGCACATATTATTAGTGATGATTGAAATGATTGCACCGTAATCAGTAGTCAATGTATAGCAACGTTTTTCTTTGTTGGCCCTGGATTCTTAAATTACTGCAACATTAACACCATGATAAAATGAATTGTCTTGTGGTCCAATGGCCTTGAGAGAGTATGGTCTCCAATCCCATAATCCCACTGAGCCCACTCACAAGTTCCAGTAAGTTTGCGCCACTTCTAGAGAGTGTCCATGAAATATTCCACATATAACACCATCTATTGCCTCACTCTTGAGCCAAATTGGATATGTAGAAGAAAGGAATATGATTTTTTGAAAAAAATAAATATGGTTTCAAACATGGAGTCCCCTTTACCTACCACCAATCATAGTGATAGGAAGTTGTTATACTAAGAAAGAACATTAAGAACCCTAAAAGCTAAAACAAAGAAAATAAAGAAGGATAAAATGTTTCAATTTTTAGTTATCATTCATAATAGAAACATACAATTTATACTAAATATCTTCTCCTTAAGATTATGAGTACATGTGGTGCCATCATGAGAGATAGAATATTCTAAATTTCTAAAAACTTAATTTTTTTTGTCAAATCGGAAAGATAAAATTGCACAATTCAGGGATTGAACCCTGGACCTTCCACAACTAACACATATGTCCCGTAACTCTTACCTCTTGAGTTATTATTCAGGGACTAAAAACTCAATACTAATAAACTACAACGTAAAAAAAATAAACTACATTTTATTTTATTTTTTGAAATTATAAACTAGATTTTAATAGAAATGTCAATATTAAAAGGAAATGCAAGTGGTCTAATATCCCGAAGCCCATTAGAATTGAGCCTTCTATGATTCTATCACATAACTCCTCCTATGTCATTCCTTCTGAAATTTCGAACTTTATTTTGGAAACTCAATGTGCCCCAAAGGATCTAGGTGTTCACCTGAAACCATCCACAAAATTCTATGTTGTCTCCTATGGGCAACATTTTTGTTTTGTCAATATCCTATGGGCTAAATGAGAAAGTATGAATGGTAATATGAAGATACTACTCCTAACACGATTGATGCCCTTCGACAGGCCCAATTGCTACAAGTAGAGGGGTGTCCAAAAAACGGGCTTATTAAACCAAACAAAAAATTTATCCAAACCATATCTGAAAAAGTCCAATCCACTTCTTTAAAACCCGATTCAATCCATTTTGAAAACCAATTGGGAGAAAAGTACTTATTAAAGACGATTTAAAAAGCATTTTTATAACTATTCTTTTTTTCTCTCCTAGGGTTCACTGTTTGATTTTATTGCAGTTTTCATTCTAGGGAGAGTCTTTTTCCCAGATCTTGCTGGTTTCCTTCCTTTGTCTTTTGCAAGAGGATCGTTTTTGTGTCTCTCACTTCTTTGACTCCTTTCTCCTGCTTTTAAGTTCAGAAGCTTGGCTCTAGAGGAAGCTTCTGGTTCTTGAGATCTGCGAAGTTTTCTGACCAATGGAACACTTGGAGCTCCCACAACAGCCCCTTGTTGATGAAACCATGACGGGGGATGGTCTGCTTCCTACACCAATCCCTCTTTCTCTTGACGGTGCTACCTTAGACCTGCAAGTGGAAGAGGAAAACAGCTTGGAGTTAGCTAAACGTACTTTGATTGGGAAGGTTCTGTCTGACAAACCCATTAACAAGAATGTTATGAAATCTATGTTACTGAAAGCTTGGAACTTGAAATCTGGAGTCCAGATGACAGACATGGGGATCAACTGTATTCTCATTACCTTTGTTGGGGAGAACTTGGCAAAAAGAGTCTATGAGGAGGGTCCTTGGAATGTAATGGGCAACATCCTGAGCTTGCAGCAGTGGATCCCAGAGTTATCAGTCTTTGAGATTGGAGAAGTTTTACTGGTGGAAAACCCCAAAGTTGAAGGGAAACTCTTGAGACCATTTATAAGAGTCAAGGTGTTTGTAGACACAACTAATCCACTAGTTACTGGGTTCTGGGTCCCTAGGAAGAACTTGCCAAAGACTTGGGTTTTTATCAAGTATGAGAGACTTCATGGCTTTTGTTTCAACTGTGGCTTAGTGGGACATGAGCAAAAAACCTGCACAAGACCAAAAGCTATGGCAACTTTCAACCCGACTTTACCAAGATATGCCCAGAATTTGGGAGTGTCAACAGCTAGATCTTTGGCTTCTATTGCTGTGGATAAAAGCACTTGGAAGGGAGAAAAAGCTGGAGGGGAAGGAGTAGTACAGCTGAATCCAGTCGCCCAAGCCAAGATGACCAGGAACTGAGGTACTGGAAACAAAGGCTAATGAAGGAGAATAGAAACAAAACTGACATGGCAGGAACTAGCAAATCAGATATGGAAAATATGCACAGGCAACCAGATATTGAAACAAATGAGTCTAACAGCTCTACTGCTACAAACATCCCTACTCCTAATGAGGAGTATGCTTGCCATGTAAGCACTAAGACAACAGAGCAAAGAGAACCAGCAACCAACCAAGGCCAAACAACAAACAGTAAAACTGATGAACTTTCTACTAACATGGAAATCAACTCCCCTTGTTGATGTCATGGGGGACAACACGAAGACCTTTCCCTTGCTGATCAGGAGAATGCAGCCAGAGATAAAGGAGCTGAAGTTGAAAGCATTCCAGTTACTAGAAGAGCCCTTTTGTCCTCAGGTCCTTGTGCTGGCCTAGGACTTTCTAATCTTCAGTCCCTTGAAATCCAAAAAGAATTCATAGGGACTAAGGAAGATCATGTCCTTCTTGATTACCCTAGTCCTACTCAAGGAGGAACTTCACTGTTTAGTGCTGAACTTTCAGATGCAGATATACTAAAGGCAAGAGGGAAATGTCAAGCTGATATAGGATCTCAAGGGAGAGAGATCAACCACATTGTGCAAGTAGACCACAGGAAAATAGTGATACCAACCAGATTACATAATAACACCCAGAAAAAGGCACACCACATGGAATTAATCAACAACGCTTATTTTGTGGAACTTCCAGAAGAGAGAGAAGGCAGACAGCTTCGAACCTTTAATTTTCTTGACAGCTACTGGGAATCAAAGCTGGTTAAAAAATTTGCTGAGGGAGTCACCTTAAAAAGGGTCAGAAGTTTATCTGAGGAAACTGGTGAGTCCTTTCCTGAGGAAGGAGGGCACAAGAGGAGACTTATGCTGTTAGGAACAGCAAATAACTATTCTGATGTTGATGGTTCTATGGCTGAGGAGGCGGGCCTTGCCTTGCCCCCACCCCCTAGATGAGTATTTTGTGCTGGAATTGTCGCGGTATGGCGGCTCCTGCGACAATCCTTGAGCTCAAGGACCTCTGCAAACAGGTCCAGCCGTCACTGTTCTTTCTAATGGAAACCAGAGCCCACCTAGAAAGAGCAGATAACATGAAGAGAATGCTGAAATATGATCATTTGTTTTGTGTTGAAGCGCAAGGAACCTCCGGAGGACTATGCATGTTCTGGACTGAACCATTCTCTATTGAAGTTCTTCAATTTTCCCAAAATTTCATACATGTTGCTGTAAAGGACAAGGTGAATGACAGACTTTGGCTAGGATCCTTCATCTATGCTAACCCTATTTACAACATCAGAAAGGCTATGTGGCCCCTGATTGCAGGTCTTAATACAGGAAATGATCCTTGGTTTTGTGCTGGTGATTTTAATGAGATTCTCAACCCTAGTGAGAAGGAAGGTCTTCGGGAACCGAACAGGAACAGGATTCAGAGCTTCCGGGACTTCTTAGATGATGCCAACCTAATGGACGTGGAACTAAAGGGTTGTAGGTTTACTTGGTTTAGTAATCCAAGAAACGGTTTTGTTACCAAAGAGAGAATTGATAGAGTGCTTGTCAACTGGTCATGGAGAACTCTCTACCCAAATGCAACAGCTGTGGCCCTTCCCATTATAAGTTCAGATCACTCTCCAATTAACATCCAGATCCATGCAAAGGTGAGACCCCAAAAGTCCTTCAAGTATGAGGCTCTTTGGGAGGAAGATGAGGAATGCAGACAAGTGATTCAACAAGGATGGAACAACCAAACCCAAAGCTCTAGGGAGGATTCTGATTGGGAAAAGCTTCTGAACAGAATGGGAAATTGCAAGAATTCCCTCCAAAACTGGAGCAAGAGTAAGTTTCGTAGAGCTGATCAAGAAATATGGGGTTTGAAGAAACAGCTACAGGAATTTCAGAACAGAACCTTAACCAGTGAAGAAGGGGAAGAAGAAAATGAAATTCAAAAGAAAATCAAGACCCTTTGGAAACAAGAAGAAATCTTTTGGGGGCAAAGATCAAGAGTGAAATGGTTGAAATGGGGGGATAAAAATACTAGATTTTTTCATGCTTCAACAGTTCAAAGAAGGGACAAAAATCATATTGCCAGATTGAAGTCAAGCCAGGGAGAGTGGATAGAGGGTCAGCATAATATAGGCAGAATTATTCAGGATCATTTCACAGAAATCTACAAGAGCACAACCACCAACTACACCCTCGAGTGCCTTGAGGATACTCAACCTCAGATTTCTCAAGCTATGAATTTAAGCTTGATCAGGGTCGTTTCTACAGATGAAATAAAGAGTGCAGTCTTTGAATTAGGAGACCTAAAATCCCCAGGCATGGATGGTCTAAATGGCCTTTTCTTCCAGAAAAATTGGCCCACTATACATGAAGAGGTTAGCAAAGCAGTCAGCACTTTTTTCCTCACAGGTGAAATCCCTCTTGAGTTGAATGAAACAGTTGTGGCTTTAATCCCAAAAATCCCTCTACCTGAAAATTGCTCCCAGTTTAGGCCTATTAGTTGCTGCAATTTCCTTTATAAGGTAATTACCAAAATCATGGTTACTAGGCTTAAACCTTTCATGAATACTATTATTTCTCCTTTCCAAAGTGCTTTTATTGGGGGCCGACAAATACAAGATAATTTGATCATTGTCCAAGAAGCCTTCTACCACCTTAACAGATCAAAGAGAGGAAGGGAGAATCAGGTGATTATCAAGCTTGACATGAATAAAGCCTATGATAGGCTTGAATGGGGGTTCCTAGAAGCTACTCTCAGAAGGTTTGGTTTCTGCGAAGAATGGATTAAGCTAGTGATGATTCTAGTTAAAGGAGTAACTTATAGATACAAGGTCAATGGCATAGTTGGAGACAGTTTGATACCTGAGAGGGGTCTCAGGCAAGGAGACCCTTTGTCTCCTTACCTTTTCCTTTTGGCTATGGACGTCCTATCCAATATGTTCAGCAAGAGTCTCCACAAAGGCCTTATTAAAGGGTTTCAGCTGGCACCTTCTTGCCCAATCCTCACTCACCTTTTCTTTGCTGATGATGCTATTCTCTTTGCAAATGCTTCAGAACCTGAACTCTATCAGATCCAAAAGCTCCTCAACTTCTTCTCTCAAGCATCAGGACAACGTATCAATCTTCAAAAATCGGGCCTAATGAGCAGCAAACATCTCATGAGGAGTAGAAAGCACATTTTGGCTAACATTCTAGGTGTACATATTTGGGATAAGCCGGAGATGTATCTTGGTTTACCCGCTGAGTGGGGGAGATCAAAGACTAGCTCTCTACAGTGGATCAAAGACAGAATTCTCAACAAAATTCAAGGGTGGAGAGGCTGCCTCCTAAATCAGGCTGGCAAGGAGGTTCTAATCAAAGCTGTCCTCCAGGCCATCCCTTCTTATGCTATGGCAATTCTCAAATTTCCTAAGACTTTCTGTAGTCAACTTTGTGCAAAGGTAGCCCAATTCTGGTGGAAAGAAAAGAAACAACGAGGCATTCATTGGCGTAGATGGGAAGTTCTTACCTACAGCAAAGAGGAAGGGGGCTTGGGGTTCAGAGATTTTGAAAGCATGAACCAAGCTTTCCTTGGGAAGCAGGCTTGTAGAATTCTGGATAATCCACATGCTCTATGGGTACAAGTTCTTAAGGGTTTATATTTCCCAAATTCGGAGTTCCTCCAAGTGAATAAAAAGAGACAAGCCTCTTGGGTTTGGGCCAGTATTCTACATGGCAGGGCCTTGCTTTTGAATCATGGGTTGTGGAACATTGGAGATGGCTACACTACAGATTTTTCAGAACACAAATGGGTTTCAGCAAACTCCTATGTCCAAGGAGGCCCTATGAATACTAAGGTGGCTGAATTTATAGACAGGAGCAATCAAACTTGGGATGTTCAAAAACTGAGGCATTCTCTCCCTAGTACTGAGGTAAGCAAGGTGCTGCAGACCCCTTTTCGTATTACAGCAGGAAGTGATGAACTTACCTGGCCTTTCAGACCTTCAGGCAAGTATGAAACCAAGTCGGGCTACAGGCAGAGTAGGAAAGCTACCTGTCCCGTAGACGTGAGAGCTGGTTCTTCGAACAATCCCACGAGCTTCCTATGGAAATCTATCTGGGGAGCTGGAATCCCACACAAGATTAAAAATTTCTTGTGGAAATTGTGTCATAATGCCATCCCTTTCAAGAGGAATCTGAGGAAAAGAGGGTGTGATGTGGATGGGAGTTGTCCAGTTTGTGAATCTGATGAAGAGGACTTAGTCCACTGCCTCTTTCACTGTCCTTGGGTTAGGCCAGTTTGGTTTGGAGGAGCTATGCAGTTAGACATTTCAGATATTAACACTACAACCTTTGCTAATTGGCTAGAAAACAAATTCTCTATTTTATGCCAAAGGGGAGAAGGAGCAGGAGAAGCCATTGCTTTCCTAGGTATCACTCTTTGGGAGGTTTGGAAAATGAGAAATGAATCTGTCTTCAAAGGCCGACCTCCAGACCCTAGGCTATGTTTACAAAAGATCAACCTCTCTCACAGAGAGATCTCAATAGAGACCAGACCAGAACCAGTCTCTGATGTTAGTCAAGGTAGCTCAAAGAGGATTTACCAATGGAGAAGACCCCCACAAGGTTACCTCAAAAGCAACACAGATGCAGGCCTAAATTTGCAAAATAATAAAGCCATGGGAACTGTCTTATTTAGAGATGAAAGAGGAGACCTCACCTTTGGAGCCACCAAGCGGTTCTTCACAACCAAGCCTATCCTAGCTGAAGCTTTAGCTCTTCATGAAGCAGTTCTTACAGCCTCAAACATGCAGATTGGAAAAATTATTTTTGAATCAGACAACCTTCAATTGGTGGAAGCTTGCTTAAGGAGAAAAACAGTAGGGGTAATTCAAAATATAGTGGAAGATATACTCACTTGGAAGAGGAATTTCCCCAATTGGGGTTTCACCTGGACGGGGAGATCAGGAAACCAGAGTGCTCATGCCTTAGCTCGCTTGGCACTCCATAACTCACTACCTCTTTCTTGGTTTTGGAAGCCTCCTGATGATTTGAGAGCTGCCTTGAGTCTGGACAAGCAACGATCTCAAGTGTATAGAGTAAGGGGAAGAGCAGTTCAAGATGGTAGAAGAAGAGCTTGACTACTAAGGGAAGAAAGAGAGTCATGTTTCTGTTTGTTTTGTGTGTGTTAGGTGAAGCTCTTTTTGTTTTTGTTTTTACCCACCAATAATGCTGCATGCATTTATTTGATTCCCACGCTAGTGGTTGAGTTGGTGGTGGAGCCAGTGAACTTGACTACTTTTCTTCCCCCTAGAGTTTCCAAGCTTTCTTCTTTTAATTGTTTAGTTTTTAATCTCTTGTCCCCTTTGCCTTTCTTCAACTGCTGGCAGAGCCTTGTTTTCATTGTTTATTTGTTCGGCTGTGTGGGATCAGCATGTTGCTCTTTGGGCCTTTGTGCCTTTTAATGAATGGATCTTTGATCTTTGACCAAAAAAAAAAAAAAAAACCAATTGGGTTAATTGCACCGATTAATATTGAAAATTAATGAATTTTCGTTCTGAACTCAATTGGTTGAATGGTGAAGTACAAGAGTTTAGGGGTTTTAATTATGGTTTCTAGGGTTTTATTAGCTAATGCATCAATTTGAGTGTGCATGCTTTGTTATTAATTATCTTATCTAGTTCTTCGGAATTTATTCCCACGTGATGCAAGTGTTGACGTTGCACCAAACTTTTAAAACTGGTTTTTTTTAAAGTGGAGCGGTTTTTAAAAGTGGAGCACCACTTTTAAAATCAATTTTATGATATGATTAAAGAGTATCTTACTAACCCTAATTTCCATTTGTTTCTCAATTTTATTTAGGGATGTTCATCAGTTTGGATGATCCAAACCAATTTGGATCTAACGTAAAGTGAATCAATTGACCAAGAAAGCAACACCAGTGAAACTAGCCAAAAAACACAAACCAGCCATGCCACAACTCTCCCACTCAACTCTGACTCAAATTCTAGACATATCCGGACTGCTTGGCCTTGAAGGGCAACCTCACCAAAGCAATCATTAACACCCAATCATTTCCCCATGAATAAATCACACCTTGCCCTCGTCATAACACCCATGAGACTTTGGGGACCCTGGAGTTTCTAGATCATCAACTCATTACCCATAACAATAATTACCTCACCGTTCCCCAACTTTGAGGCGTGAAAAACCTTATAATTTGGATCTCGCATCTTTTTCCTCTCACGAAGAACCAACAAATTCAAATCATTCTTTCTTTGCAAAAGTATTTGCAACTAAATTTGCTTCCCTAAAAATATGCATTTAATGAATCATTGCATTTTGATCAATCAACCAATTGATCTCTCTAACTATGTCAGAATAAGGGTGATAAGCAGAGCAACCCTTAATCAATAAACCAATGGCTACCTCCTAATTAGATTCCACAAGAACATTAGTGAAGCCTCTATCTAAACCACTCTAAGCCCATGCAATATACCCAAATGATGGGGCATGCCATGTTTTCAAAATTGAAAACTATAATCACAACAACATTTATTTTCTGGTTTTAAAAACCGGGAAGAAAAATAAATAATCACATACCATTTTTGCTGGAGCAGAAGTACGAAAAATTTCCTTTTATGTAAAAGTATAATGGGAAGCCAAAGTCTTCCCTTTCACGAAAAGACAAAAGAAACAAGCACTTAATTAATGATCATTTTATTTTCAAGTCCTCAATAATATGTCTCAGAAAAAAGCATGGGAAGCAATGAATTCATACTACTATTATTTCCAGTTTTCTACTTGTTTTGCTGAGACATGAATTGAATTCATATCACAAGCCACAAATTTTGATGATCAACAAACACGCTATGGTTGTTTTTCTTCGGTACAGAAATGGTCCAACTTTCCCAACTGCATAGAAGCAATGTGGTTTAGCTTCACTTTTCAGAGCTACTGTTCTCTGTTGTCCTTTTCCCCCTGCAATTTCAGAGGTCTGTTAAGAACCCACCAGGTCCCCACCACAAAACAAGACAACGAGGCTATAACAGATAAAAAGCCTAGTTTGTCTTGCATGTATTTACATGCACCTTTCATTTTTTGCATGCAAAATGGTCCCCTACTACTACTCCCCCATCTTAGCCCTCCATTATTCATTTCAACAACCAAATCCTTTCATAGTTTGCTACTCTTGTGGGTAAGTAGATGTTTGGTTTTCAATTTAAAACCTTATCTAATATCTCGTAAATCAAAATCACGATGTTTAATGTAGATTCATCAAACAAAATTGAACGAATGTGTTTTCACATTCACTGAGCGAAAATCCAAACCAACAAGTTATGTTATCTTTGGATACTTCACTTGTGCAAATGAGCATAAACATTTATTTCATTGTCAAAAGAATAACATTTATTTCGTGACAAAAGTTAATAGTATTAACTTATTTCAAAACAAACATGAATGAAGTTCGTCCACATTGCACTTAATTTGGAAATCTTTCAACAAATGGATTTAAAATCGAAATTAGTGCGCATTTTGGATCTATGTTGTCGCAATTGATTTTGGTAAAGTTGATGATAATAAAATTGAGTTGAAAGTGAAGTGATTTATGTTTGAATACATTTATGAAAAAATTGATTTTGTTTATGTTCAACGCTAACCTATTCTCTCTAGCTTCTACCAGAATTGAATTTGGGTCTGAAAAATCAGTTCTCCAAAATGACATCTAAACATCAAAATTTTCATCCAACACACTCTTAATTTAAAGGAAAAACTTTGGAAATAGCTATTGAATGCGAGAATTGATTATGAAGAAAGAGAAACTTGTGCCATAAATGTGATACATGATGTACAATAAGAATGATGATTATTATTAGAACGTGATATTTAATAGTAATAGAATTAGAACTTTGAAGGGTGTTCAATTTGCACAGCATCTTTCACTTTCATCTCATGCAGGGCTCTCAGTTACTTAAAACAGCTCTGGCCATATTGGACTCATTACTAGTATGATATTGAGCTTCGAGGACTGTGCTAACATCTTGTGTTCTCCCTGCTGTAATCCTTAGCTTTTCCATAAACACAAGGAAGAAGAGGGTCAGGTTTCTTGTTATGCTTCTGTGTTTTCTTTCTCTTCCATTCTCCTTTACATGTTTTAGTTCAAGCATAATTTCTGGATCCTGTTCTTCTTTTCATGATACCAGAATCTGTTGTATTCCTTTTCACAAAATGCTGATAATTTTCTGCAGGGAGGACCCATGTTGGAATTTGTCTTGATATCAACTTCCTTGTAATTTAGTTCAATATGTACTAGTAGAGTTCACACCAAACAACTCTTGTTTTGTGTTTATTTTTATCAACTTTGCTTCATCCATCTTGTGTGTGAGTGTTGTCTCTGATTGTCCTGTTTTTGACTCAATAACCTCATGAAGAGCTTCAAGGCTTTCAGTCATGCAATCATTGCTCTTTTCATAATCTGTCTAAGAGCAAGGAGCTATGGACAAACAGAACTTGATGTAGCTCCAATGGAGAAAAAAGAGAAGGATGCTCTATACTCCACCATTCAAGGCTTTGTTGGTGATTGGTGGAATGGCTCAGATCTCTATCCAGATCCTTGTGGTTGGACTCCTATTCAGGTACTCTTCACCAGTTCACCCATCACGACTAGACACCAAAGTGGAAAATTTAAATTTCCAAGCAACTAATTAAATTTATACTGTTCTATAGATAAGGTTGGACATATCATAATTCCCCCCCCCCCCCCCCCTTAAGGATTTAGGTGAGTCATTATTATGTCTTCACATATCAAGCTTTGGAATTTCTGGAAATGAATTCCCAGGTGAACTTTAGCTTTTGTACACTCTGCTGCAATCCAAAGGGAAAAGAAAATCACTCAGCTTATTTTTGTCAAATTGTCAATTCTACACTTCATTCAAGAACTGTACTTATTTAAGGCTTCTTGATTCTCACTACTTGTCAAAGTATGAAAATCAGTTGTTCCTCACAAGCATTGTGTGTTCGGTTCTATTTTTTGAAACCTCACAATCAATTATGGTAGAGTAAAATCAATTCTGGATGAATTGGGAGGCACTTTGGAGAATTGATTTTGATTTCTGAAACAAAATCAATTTTGGTAAAAGCTAAAGAGAGTAGCTTCTGCGTTGAACATAATTAATTGTGAGATTTTACAGCTAAATTTCACAATATTACCTAGCAAAGTTCACATTTTAACTTCACTTTCAACTCACTTTTTCTTTGTACCAAAGTCAATTGTGGCTAACTATGATCCACACACGCACTACAAGTGTTAGGTTCTATATTCATTGCCCATTAAGCCATGTATAATCATAACACTACAATGCGACCAAAGTTATAAATTTTCCAGACCATTAGGGTCTTCAATTATTGCTAATTATAACTTTTTGTTGTTTTCTGCTGTAGGGGCTCTCTTGTGATTTGTTCAATGGGTTTTGGTATGTCACTGCCATGAAAGTTGGACCTATTGACGACAATTCTCTAAGATGTGCCAAAATTGTACAATTTAGACCACAGTTGTTTGAGCTCAAACACCTAAAAGCTCTATCCTTCATCAAATGCTTTGAATCACAGCACAGGAATCCAGTTACCATCCCCAATGGAAACTGGGAAAAACTTGCAGGCACCTTAGAATCACTTGAGTTCAGATCAAACAATGGTCTAACTGGAAAAATCCCTTCAAGTTTTGGTGTCCTAAGGAACCTTCAGTCACTGTTATTACTAGAAAATGGCTTAACAGGTGAAATTCCACCAGAAATTGGCAACCTCAGTAACTTGAAGAGGCTTGTTCTTGCTGGCAACTATTTCACTGGGAAGATTCCAGATATTTTTAGTGCACTAAATCAGTTATTAATCCTTGATTTGAGTAGAAATTCATTGTCTGGGACTTTGCCTCTGACACTTGGAAGCTTGACTTCCCTTTTGAAGCTTGATGTGAGCCATAACCATTTGGAGGGGAGTTTGTTGAAGGAATTTGCTTATCTTAAGAATCTAACCCTTATGGATCTAAGGAACAACACTTTCTCGGGTGGATTGACCTTGAGTTTTCAAGAGATGCATTCTTTAGAAGAAATGGTTCTGTCCAACAATCCAATAGGTGGAAACATCAGGACCTTAAAGTGGAAAAATCTTCAGAACTTGGTAATTTTGGATCTCTCTAACATGGGATTGACAGGGGAAATTCCTGAGTCTCTATCAGAATTGAAGAGGTTGAGATTTTTGGGGCTCAGTGACAACAACCTCACAGGAAACCTTTCACCAAAACTATCATCTCTTCCTTGTCTCAGTGCACTCTATGTTAGTGGAAACAATTTAACTGGAGAGCTTAAATTCTCTACAGAGTTTTATGGAAAAATGGGAAGGCGTTTTGGGGCTTGGAGCAACCCTAGCCTTTGCTACCAAGTTGGAGTAATGTCAACAAGCCATGTTCCTTATGGTGTAAAACCTTGCTAGCATGAGATCAAATTGCTAGAATCTAGCACAAAAAATGGGGATGTGAACATGACATTCCATTCCATAGCATCTTTGGCATTTTTGAGCTATGTCCCCAATGGCTTCTGGTGGACTTTTCTGCAAGAAATGTTGGTGATGGGTTTGTTCTTAAATTCTTACACAGGTCTTTAATCAAGAAGAGTTCCACATATTGAAGTGTGGCAGTAACCTGTATTGTTCTTTTGTATTTTGTTCTAATATAATTAAGCTGACAGTCTTTCGCGATGTTAGTTGGTTTCATGTAATTAACTATCTTAACATAGCCATTTCAGCTATTTTAATTTGTCTGTTCTATGTTTATATATATGATTAGTCAATTTCCAGTTTCTCCTATCAGAAAGAGGGTAGCAGAGTTACATATTTAAGGTTAGACAATGCATTAAGGGTAGCCCTAGCCCATAATATTTCATTCTTAATTTGTCACAAGAACCAACAAGGGTGTTTATCGATTAAGTTAGAGACTTATAGCAGAAAATCTATTTGATTCAAGTTTTTGTTTTAACAAAAATGGTAGACCGGGGACAAAACACATTTAGATTACCTGACAAGGCATCAGTGGCATGTTGGGGAGA
Source organism: Lotus japonicus (assembly GCF_012489685.1). Classification (NCBI taxonomy): domain Eukaryota; kingdom Viridiplantae; phylum Streptophyta; class Magnoliopsida; order Fabales; family Fabaceae; genus Lotus; species Lotus japonicus. The sequence continues at coordinate 75,557,001 of NC_080042.1, read as the reverse complement.
TCGGCTGAGGCTTACTCCTTGGTAGGAGTGCTACACAATCTCTCGGAGGAGAGTTGCCTTCCAACTAGGGATTTTACTAAACGTGCAAGAAGTTCAAACCCTTGACCTATGAGGATGTGAGAGTTAAACCAGTTGTGGTCGTCTAAGTTGACTGATTCAAGTTCTTTGATTTTTTTTTTCATCATCCAACTGATTTAATTTTAATTTCCCGAGTCCTAAAATGGATTCAAATAGCATCTAAACTTGTTTTTGAGCTTCTTTCCGATTTATGCACCTTAAAAATAATTGTTTTGAGTGAACTCAGACAAACAAACTCGCAAGTTCACACCTCGTCCACCGAGTTGAGATAGCAACTAGGAATAGACTTTTTTGGCCCTCATAAAATAGTGAAGTATTGAATTTAATCCATCTTTAATTTTTCATTAATTTTGGTCTCTTCATCCATTCTTTGGCATTCTATGGCGGCTTAAACCGTCACTAACATATTTTATCGCGGTTATAATCTATTTTATTCATTTTTAAAAAAAAAAAAAAAAAAAACCCTCAATCATCGTACCCTCTCTGCCGACTCACGCACGCTCTGTCGCTCTCGGCCTCTCTCTGCTCTCCAGCCTCTCCTTCATTCGAAGCTCTCTCTCTCTGTTCGTGCCTCTCCTCTCCATCGAACTGATCGAAGCTCTCTGCCTCAGTGCCTCTCAACTGCACGCACGCGACGACCGACGACGGTTTGGAAATTCACTTCTGTTCAGCAAAAAAGATGAGATGTAATGATAGCTAAATTTTCTTTCCTGAATTTTCTTTCTCACTTCCCTGAATTTTCAGATTTTGGAAATGGCTTAGATGCAAAGCAAATGGGTTTTCTTACTCTTATTATGAGTGGCATACAAACCCAGTTATCTGTTTAGAAGGGTTGTCATAGTTAGCAAGGTACACAAATTGATGTTGGGATGCTTGCATTCATATGGGTGGCAATTACAAGTTGATTAGCAATTGTCTAGGTTATCTGTTGTTGCTGTCTTTACTGGCTTGCTGTTTTCATTGTTTTGTTTCTTTTGTTATATATCGTTGTAAGCCTAGTCCTTCTTGGACTATAATGTAAACTCTTCTATTTCCATGAGAAACTTTCTCTCATGGTTTTATCTATAATATTTCTCTTTTTTTAAAAAATAAATATTTTCAATATATTTTAGTCTATAATTGCTTTTATGTTTAGCCTCACTGATATTTAAGGTCTGGATCCGCCCCTGGCCGTGACAGCTTCTTCTTCACCGCGCCACAGTTCCTTTTCTCCGCCGAACAATCCCCTCTCCGGCGACCTGTTCTGTTACAGTGTGAGTTTCCCTCGTTCCCTCATTTGCTCTGAATCATCTAACCATTTCAGTACTGCCCCCTTGCACAAGATTGAGCCAGTCCTTTTGTTAGTGTTCTTGTATTGTTTTCTGATTTCTTCATTGTTTCTGATATACTAATGTTTATTATTAGCATTACTACTGGAATACTAGTTGTTTGGTATTGCTATATAATTGTTAATTGATATTTAGAGGTATATGATGATTTGCAGCACTGATATTTTGAATGTGTCATGTTTTTTCCATTGATATTTAGAATGTCTCAAGTTGATGGATCAAAATTTATCATGACTCATGAACCTAAGATTTGGATATTTGGCAAGTTTATGCATAGTTTTAACTTGTTCTTATAGCTATTGTTGGATGATTAGGTTAGTTTTTAATGTTATTAGTGTGTGTTCATCATTATTAGAGTTTTGTAAGTATCTTTTTTGCATGTGAGGTGAACTCGAGTTTACGATTCGAGTTTACCCCCTCCACGAGTTTATATTAACACTCTAGTTTGACAACCTTGTAAAGAAGTATCCAAAAAATCAGATACAAAAGTCATGTTCGTATCAGGTTTTCAAAGTTATTCAAAACAGAAGAAAATAGAGAGGAACTAACCTTGTGCCGATACTGTGTTTTCCTAGATAGGAGAATCAAAACTAGTTGTCTTAGAAACTAGATTATAACCTTTAATTGGGGCATTGATAGATAGATTGTCCCTGTGTTTCATGGCAAGCGTCCCTCTAGCCTCTATTTTTTTGGTTCCTCCATACTTTCCGCCTGGCAGTCTGCTTTCTACTACATAGTTGCAGCTTTTGCAAGAAAAAAATTGTTCATTTTCCCGAGGGTTTGCTATTCCAAAATTAATTCCTCAATCCAACCTAAGGCTCTCTCTTGTTTGATTTCCATAGTTGTACTTTTATTTCTCAACCTAGCTCTTCCCTTTGTCTCATATGAAACCACTATAGATTTTGGAATTTATATGGGTACATAAAAGGACTGATAACAAACTGATAATCCAATATAAATTTGGTACTTTTGGTGATTCTGTCAAGCAGTATTGAATGTAAAATGTGAGTTTGAAGTTGTTACGGATATGAGCTGGGCTTACCTTTTTCCTGTGTTTCTAAGAAGTTATGATTTTGGTTTGCTTGTCATATATGATGATTGGAAGCTCCTTTTGTCTTTCTAAGCAAATTTTAATTTTTGTATGGCTGACAATTTTTTAGGTGTGAATTATTCACCTGCTAGTTCTAGTAGCTCCCGATTCACCTACAGAAAGTTCTACTTCCTCCATTTTCATTGCAGTGTTGTTAAATATCGGCCATGGCGTTTTTCTATGGCGGGTTTTCAACATACCGCCACAAAAAGTGTGTGGCGGGCCATGGCAGCCGCCATGCACATGGCGGTTGCGGAAATTCCCCAAATTGTTTGGGGAAAATAAACTGTACAAAGGGCCCATGGATTTTTATGGCCCAAGTCCAAATTTGAGGTTCTAATCCCCCAAATTCAGAATTGGAACCCTAATTCCACCCAATCTCACTCAATATCTCTCACCTTCACTACTCCCATAGCTGCTGCCAGACCATCGGCGACCACCACTCCGGTCTCCGGCCACCGCGTTTCTGCTCCAATCAAGCTCTCAGGTACCATTTTTCTTGTCTGTTTCTGAGTCCTCTGTTTTCACTTTACACTACCCTCTCTCATCTCCCAAAGGCTTGTGTCTTTTCTCTTAAACCCCCGTTCTTCTCCTCTGTTACTGTTTGGTTACAAGTTACAACCCTCATGTTCTTCTCCTTTGTTTAAAGACTCAAGTCTGTTTTCTTTCCCCTTTTTAGTGCTGGTGCGTGTTCCTCTGTTTTGCAATGGCAAGGGGAAGTGGTCGACCTTCATCAAAAGCTGCTGCTCCTTCCTCTTTTTAGGATGTAATATTGAGACTTAATATCTATCTAGTATCTAATATCTATTGAACTTTTGTATGAGATTTCGCTACTATATCTATGATATTGAGCCTATATTTGATGATATAAGTTGTTACTAGTTAGCAGAATTTTTATTTGTTGTATTGTATAATTGCATTATGCAGGTTTTTTTAATGTGTGTATGTATAATTGTACATATAATATATATGTTCTATCTAATGAAATGCAGGTTCATAGAGGAATTGATCCAATATGATTCTTCTCAAAGACATTGTGCCTGCAGCTCAGAACAACATAGACACGAAATTCATAGTTTTGGAAAAAGGCATGACAACATTAGAAGGGCAGAATAAGGTGTGCTTGGCGCTTGTAGCTGATGAGACTGCAGCTGTTCATTTTCAGCTTTGGGGGGATGAGTGTGATGTTTTTGATTTAGGTGACATAATTTGTTTGACCAATGGCATCTTTTCCTACCAGCGCAATAACCTCTTACTAAGGGCAGGCAAGAGAGGGAAGCTAGTGAAGATAGGAGAGTTTACAATGTCATATGTTGAGACACCAAACATGAGTGAGATTCATTGGATTCCTGACCCAAATAATTCTAGGACGTATATTCAGGAGCATGTTGTATCTCCCCACTCACGCATCTTCCCTCCAAATCCATAAATGAAATTTGCACTTGTCACAACTCTGATCTACATCAGAATTCAGGTTGGACCTAACTCTATCTTAAAAGCTAGTTCAGCTAAACTACACCTACCTTTGTTTATGCGCTTTTGTCACAATGCTTAGGCAATCTTGTATATTGAGGATCATTTAGTTTGTTGGTTGTAGTAGCCTTATTATTAGTTTAAAGTGTTGTTCCTATGGGTGACACTGTTAAAATGCACAGGGTAGTTTACATGGTTTAAACTCCCTCATTATCAAAGTGGCATAAACAGGGTAAAGCAGTTTCAAAGAAAAACTAGGAAGCCATTTTAGGAAATGAAACCCAGGGTAGCAGAGTTCACAATATGACAGATAAAGAAGTTTATTGTTTATGGTTCACTAAACTTTGATGATATGCTTATAAACATGTATAATTATAATAAATATAGCTTGTTTAACAAGTGACTGATTTGAATTTTAGTTTTAATAATTTGTCTTTTTATAGTTTCTTCTGAAAATATATATTTTTGCAATGTATCACGCATTTCCTGATATCTTTATACTAATTATGAAACTAAGATATTTAGACTAGGAACTACTTCGAATTTGATTAGAAATTCACATACACATTCTGAACATCGAATTCTCATTATGTGTTAACAAATCACAATTGATACAGAAGTGTCTGTTACTGTTATCAAATAAGAGGGTTCTGACATAATTTTTGTTAGCCTACGTCATTATCTAGTTACTATTAGTCAACAATGCAATAGAGCTTTCAAAAATGAAGAATAGTTGAATGGATTTCAGGTCAAAGTTTGTGGTGCCGATGTTTTGTATTAGTTCTTCATATTAGATGTTATTATGGCGGCATGGTTATAGGTCAAAAGAAACATCTATGGCGGCAAGGCCTCTTTATTTCAGTCCAAAAGAAACGCAAAAAGCACAGGATAAAGGTTGTAGTAACATTCATTTATTGAGTACTAGGAAGGAATGATTAAGTGCTTCATATTAAAATTTGACTATCTTTCACACCATATAATATTTCCAAATAATATACTCCAACGGCTTTACTATTTGTCATGGGCATGTAGCCTCTATTATCTTGGTTGAAACACAAGCAAAGTTGATTTAATTCATTCATATTAGCCTAGTCTCACCCTAAGTGATTAGGTCTAAACGGATATAATTCTCATTTTGTGACAACTCTGTACTTTTTGCATGCAGGTTCAGGGCATGTATGATGCAATCAAGGGATAAAGTTTAAGATTTGCTGTCCTCATTATATATATAATATTACAGAATAACTTTAAGATTTGGTCAAGAGAGCCTGGGAAGTTCTAGAATTAAAGAAAACCGTATGAATCTTACTTTTCCTACAGTTGTATCCTATCTAGTTGAAAACTAAGAGAGTTAGAACCGTTAAATATACATATGAAATCAAGGTGCTGCTTCAACTAACATTACACATTACTAGAACAGTTGACAAAAATAACAAATTGTAAGATGAAAGAACAAACTTGAAGTTGATACATTTGGGGATGAATTTGTGCACATGTATGCTTTTACAAATTAACGCAATACAATTTACTTTTTAGGGCCTAAATTATTCATAAAATACATTTAAAAAATCAGTACCTTATGGTTTTTTATGAATTTCCTCATTAACTGAGAAAGTAAAAGATTATGTATTTTTAACAGAAGCTTAGAAAGGAAATTTCTGTTTCAGTTTCAAGAGACCAGGCTAGAATTTTCAATAACTCTGTGAACTACGAGAAAAATGTCTTCCTGTTGATATCTGTAGCAAGACAAGCACAACAAGGAAAACAGAAATATATGCGTACATCACTGTGATTAGTTGCAAAAATAGTATAGTTTTAGACCCTTGTTTCTTAAAACAGGGCATTTTGAATGTAAAATATACACAAGTAGACATGCAGGTAGATAAATGCCGCAACATACTAACAAATTTTCACATGATTCGGTCAAGAGAAAAAAGTTCATTCTATCAAGAAGAATTAACAATTTTTTTGTCCCTCACAGCATAGAAGTTAGGAAAAGGATAGTGAGGGAAGTTTACTAATTTTCTTTTGAAGAATAATCGCATCATGATCATTTTACATAAATTTGTTGAACTAGTACAATAATATTGGAAAAGCGGGATTTTGGCACGTTGAGCTTAACGTGAAATCGTGTAGAGTTCAATAGAGATCCAAACACACTTAGAATAATCGTGGCTGGGATTATGGGCAACCTGTAAAATCAAACTTGCAATATATTTGTTTCAAACAATAAGAACTTAGTTCCAAACAAGCTAACCTTCAAGATGGATTGTAAACTAAGAAACTTTGATATACTAAAATTTGAAGTTTATATCTGTGACTATGCTTCCCACTAAAGTTACGACTCACTTTGGAAAATCAAAGTGACTTGTCGATCCATTTTGTTGGCTTTATGCCAAACAATAAGAAAACTTGATGATGATGCTTCATCATGCAAGGTTCCATTGTAAGATTATGCCAGTGTATGTATAAAGTCCTAATCTCAAGATTATTAAGACCCTGGGAAACTGTTGTGGATAACTAAAAATAAAAGTCCAACTTTATTTCTACCAAAGTCAATATACATTGGTTATGAAATTGGAAAAAAAAAGAGAAATTAAACCTCCTGTCTGCAACTACAAGTGAAAGAGAGATAACTATACTAAACTAGCTCTTGTCAAAAGCAGCATATAGAGGCTAATGCTTGTGATTCTAGTCTTGTACATAAGATTACTATAAATAGTTGATCTCATGGCTTTTGCTTCTGTGTATAGATATAGTCTGTGTGTGCTGCAAGAGTTCTTCTCATCAAGCATTCATCTTCACCAATGTCTTGACAAGCTTCCTCTATGCTGTTCATTTCCTCTTCCAAAACCTTCAAGTATATAAGAGCAAATATTATTTATAATGGATACAGAAAAGTGTATGCACATATAATTGCAGAAGTTCTGAAAAAAAAAATGATATAATTAATGAAACTAACTCACCCCATGTTGATTACTTTTTGAAATTACAGAGGAAGAAGCAGGGCCAAGTCTGGTTGCATATGTGAGGGTTAAGAAAAGGAAGAAGAAGGTTGCCATGAAAACTCTGAGCTTATACCACATTTTCATTCTTTGCTTCCTACAACAGCCAAGTGCCAAATGCTATAAGTGGAATCAATTTATAGGCAGTGTTTGGAATTAAAAAGGGCAGGAATGTAATTTAAGTCCTTTGAGAATTGTACAAAAGTAATTTAAACTATAACAAAATCTATCAACAAGTGAGGTTTCATTTATTAAAAAAAAAAGTGAAAGTTCAAGATAGCTGACTTGGATGAAATGCTTGGTGTGGTCATAAAGTTTTTTATTGATTCTGTTCATATCTAATGTTGTGGACTTGTGGTGGACATTAATTCGGTCCTATAAGTCGTTCTAGAAATAAGAGTAATCTTCATTAACTCTAGAATACATTTATTTTTACAAAATCTCTATTTAGGCTTCCTTTAAACCCTGAAAAACTGTGAGGATAGGAATTAGGAAAGTGATCTTACCAAGTACTTGCAAAAGGCATTATGAAACTCAAGGTCTAGAAGAGCATAATAAAAGAGCAATATTGAGTTATTTGTGTTACTTACGGTGCAAGACAAACCTTTTATACTTGTAATATGATCTAGAGGTAGTTAGTCGTTAATTTGCGAGCATGACATATAACTGTTTAGCCTTAGTTGAGTTAGTTTGATCATGGTTCTAATAGCTGAGCTTTTGTTGTTAGCCAATTGATCAGAAAGACATATGACTTAGTAATAAGTGATTGTAATTTTGTACCTAGTCGTCTAGGCCGGTATATGACATTCATCATGTACACTATAGAATTTAGGTGTGAGAGTGTATTTAACACTGCAAGTTAGTCATTGATTCTATTATCAGTATTATTTTTCAACTTAATTTGGTGAATTCATACTTCATACCTAATTGGGGTTTCTTTAAAATCAAAATTGAGTATATTCGGCAACAGTGCATGACTTGTAATGTGACCCTTTGATGGTTCAGAAGCACTCTTGGGATTTAAGTTACTTTGGATTTGCCAAACGATGTTTTAATGGTTCCTTCACCAATCAGTATGGTCTAAAAGTAGGTTCAATTGCAATATATGGCATCAGTCATGGAATGGTCCCAGATACATTAAAATTAAAATATATATACACCTTTGACATATGCGTGCTATGAATAGTTTCCTGTGCTATTTTTAATCCACCCATATTTAATTTCCTTTAAGAAATAAGGTTGCTTAATGACTGATGTGTGACTTCTTATATCTTATACAATCATGAAGTGCATCAAATTAAATAGTGGAAGTTAATTATAAACATGTGATGCAGAAGAATAAGTCACAAACTCACAATGATTATTAAGCAGCCCATGATATAATGATCTTTGGCATGCTTAAAGTGGAAGGCCATACATGAGGTAATGCCGTTGTACCTGAGGAATGGGAATTGTATTATGTATAAGAGCCATACATAAAATGTAAGGGTTGATAATAATAATGTGGTTATCTTTTTTCTTTGAATAATAGCATGCTTAGTTAGACAGTGAATGACTTCTAATTAGAATTTACATGTCTTAATACATGTATGGATCAACTTCTTTTTATTTAGAATCAACTCTAATGCATAGACTACTCACATGACTCATTGTTATAATTGATGTGGAATTTAAATGTGATTTCTCAATGCATTTCTAAATATGTTGATGACTTATGAGTAAATGTGGCTTGAATTATGTGCAAATCGTTAAACCAGACATGTTAGCGGGTTCAAGCCATGAAAGGGACCAAATTTAATGGTGGGCAGTTCTTTTCGCATTGATTAGATGGTTGCTGGTGGAGTGGTGGTGGGGTTGGATAGATGGCTTTAAGGGGTGGTGTAAAGAGAAAAGTTAATAATAAGCATGGCAATTGGAAATGGAAGAAGCTTTTCATTTATTATTCAGCTTTTGTATCTCAAATCTGTGTGTGCTTTGTATGTTCACGAGTTTCTTCTTAACTGGAATACAACTTTTGTAATTATGTATGTAGTTGGGGTATGTTGTGTCTGAGTCATGATATTTGTGGATTCAAAATTGATTCACTCTATCTGAAACCAAGTATGTATGAAGTATATAGATTTGTATCCTAGTAAATTAACCACCACACAGGGGATTTAAGGACTGTTGTTGAGCCAACAAAGCCTTTACATGAACACAAAAGTTAGATATATACTTTGGATAGATCATAGATGTAGGTGATATGTAAAGTTAAATACATTAATGCAATTTTGTGAAGTTCTCTGGCCCATGATCATTGCCATGGGCAAGTGGGTTAGGAGATTGGACATGCCTTTTGTTTAGCCCAATATAAAAAATTTCAAACAGAAATAGCAATAAAATCCAAAGAGAGAGTCAGATAGCTAGAAGAACAGTTATCCAAGAAAATAGCTATTTAGATCCTTGTGATGATTTCTGTTCCATGTGATCTGCTTCCTCTGATTGCATCTCCTTATCATTATGATACTGAGTTTCAGACAGACTTATTGCTGTAAAGGATCCTGTTTAGTAAAGTGGAGTGATTGTAAAAGCCAGCCAGATAATACAGCTGAACAGGAAAAGAAACTTGCAAGAATCCAAGTGGTTTGATCTATAGACCAAAGCTCCACTGTCATGATTCACCGTGGACAAAATTGAGATGCTCTTGAGCTGAAACTTTCAACTTCACTGTACTCAATCTCACTAGAAATCTGTTACTTATACAGTTATAGTGTTATACTACACAAAAACAAAGGACATTCAGAAAGGACATCTAGTAATATTAATATATTACAATTGAGAAAGGTGTTTGCTGAAATTCAACTTTGTATTCGAATAATGAAGGGTAGTGAGAATTGAACTCTAGAACTTTGTCATAAAAATTCTGTTACAACTTACAACAATGTCATGAACTAACTACCTCAAAAACTCATATTATTAGGCGAAGATACAAGCAATGTCAGTGTTTGCAAGAATGAGGATTGTTCTGGAATTTTAATACATCATGGCATTTTTAAGCTACTGGTGATCTGGTGTCAAATGCATCATCGTGGTCATCAATTTATTTTATGTTGTATTCAAGGGTGGATGCTTATTAGTGTAAATTCCACAACTCTTATCTGCTGTATAGTAGACCCCACACTTAGTATGGTTCTGACATCTAAACATGACATTTTGGTTTCTCTTCAGGCTTTCTTCTTAAAACAAACAAGTAACTTGGGGTCAATTCAAAAATACCTTGCAATTCCAAGAAAGATAAGTGATTAGTCATCATGGGCTAGTATATACTAAAATGACGAGGACATTATGTCATTCATTATCAAAATCTATCCCTATAAGAGGACATTATGTCATTTATGACATTATGTAATACAGAAAGGAACACAGAATAAGAGGTGAAGATAGCATGCCAATGACTGTATCATGAAACAGGCAATTCAGCCATAAGTGAATGATTATGGTTCTGCTTTAAATGTCAGAGACATCTGGATGCTGAGACGTATCGTCTTTCAAAGAAGAAGTACAAGCATTATCTTAAGGTGAACGCAAAATGGTACCCCTCCAGCTAGGAAAGGGTTATAAAAAAACTATTACATATATATTTTGTGCTTTTTATTTTCTTTTGGAACTTCATGTCATTTTTTTATTGTATTGGATAAAGGCTGAGTTTGGCTATCTGTTGAGGTGAGCTTGCATGTACTCATACAACAGACAACATGTTACCTACCTACACATCATTTCCCTCCAACTTGCTTGCTAAAAATCTTATTAGCATGCTTTGCTTCAATTTCTCTTTCTATAATCAACTCTTGGATCTAATCAGAGAAGCTTTTCCACATAATTGATTTTTAATTGTAAAATCAATTGTAGAAGGATTTTCAAACGTGCACCGTATAGGAAATGATAATGGGGTTTGGAATGAGCCCTTATTTTAGTTTTCAAATGATTCACTTTGCCCACCTTAGAAGGCTAAAACCTCCTTTAACAAGTCAGGAAACAGTGTATTGGATGCCTAAATATTATGTCCCCATGCCTATACCTTATATCACTTCTGCTTTGGCCAAAGGAGTAAAGTAATATAACTAGTGCCATTGCAAGACCCACCCCATGATCAATTTTATATCTATAGTTGATAAAGGTTTTTTCCTTGTTAGTACTGCTTTGGAACTAAACCCTTATGATTCAATCATAGCAAAGCAGATACGGGTTTATCGTCCTCAGGGATTGTGTGAACATTACTTCCACCAGTTAAACATTGATCTGAGCGGATACAAAGATGTTTGATAAATTGTTTTTGTGATTTTGAATATAAAAGAAAACAGTAAAAGAAGGTTTACTGAGGTAACAAAGAAGAAAATGTATTTAGATATGTCGTCACCTAGTCCTTTGATTGTTTTCAACTCAAACACTTATGTAATGGTTCATTTCACTTATGATGCCGAGAGCTATCCACCTAACTATCCCTAGCCTAGGTGAATCTATCAGTTGGAATTCCTAGACGTAATCCCTTACCATCTAGAAAACCCAAAAGGAATAATATAACTCAAGTTCTCTCTCAAAGACATTCCCAATGACCAATCTATCCTAATACAAGGTATCCTAGGCTTGCGAATCTCCGTTCTCACCCGGAAACTCCTGTTAGAACTCAGAACCCCACCTGTCACGTGGAAGTCCACCATTGCTCTTACCTAAGATATTCTCACCTTAAGACAATTGGTTCAGTGAGTGGTTTCTCTCTTGAACCGGACCTGCATTTATCTCCCGATCTCATGCTAGTCCTCGGAAATCTAACGCAAATAACTGATACTTGAAGCACATAAAGCAAAACTTTAACACACAAATTGTGACCTAAGACATAGGTGTTCTACCTTCATTGAACTAAGCATACACTAATTCATATCAACCTTCCGATCTATTTATAAATTAGTGAACTCTTTTGATTATCAATTGATTGGTTAGAAGCATGAAGCATAGAAAGAAACACCATACATGAAAGATTATCATTTACATTCATGAAAAGAGTTTATAACAAATCAAAGAATCAAGTTTCAATAATCTAAATACAAAAATAGAAACAACATGTACAAGGGATAAGGAAGAAGAGATGAAACCCAGAAGAACGACGAAGGATCTACGGCGATAGAAGCTTTCCCAAGCTTTCCATCGCCTCCGAGAGGTTGTCACGGTCCTTCGGCGGTCGCCGCCACGCTCCGGAGCTTCAATCTTTCAATCCTAGACCCAGAGACCCTTCCCCCATGAAGCCCAGCCTCCTATGAATGTTTAGGGAGGAAAAAATGGAAGAGAGATGGAAGAGATTTCGTGATCTGCCTTTTATAGAATTTCTGGCAGACCCTAGTTAGCTCAAGCCAAGCTAAGTTGGCTCGAGCGAACCTTTCTTCATGCTGAAGTAGTTAAGACCGCCTTCAGTCCGCTCAAGCTAACTCAAGTTGGCTCAAGCGAACTATGCTGAAAATCTACTGTAAAGTGGTGGCTTGAGCCAACTTTTGAGCGAACTCTTTCCTTTGCTTATTTTTCAGCTCTGTTTCCAGTCCGCTCAAGCTAAATTTGAGCCAACTTTCCTCACTTTATTTTCTTGCTCAAGATTCAAGCCTTCTTTAAGTGATCATCTTACTCCTACATCAAAATTAAGACATTAAATATTAAAAGCATAATATTTACATTATTTTTATGCTAAAACTAAATATTTTCTAAGCAAGCTACTTTGGGGATAAAATGATCAACAATGCAAGCATACTAGTCAAATAAGTGTCTATAATGATAATGAAAAACACGTAAAAATTGCACTTATCAACTCCCCCCAACTTAACACTTTGTTTGTCCTCAAACAAAAGGTCATGACTTTCATTCAACAGGCATGGTCTTTGAATCCTCAAAAGCTCAAATTGCAAGATTTCTTAAGATTTTAAATTGAAGGATCCAAAATTAGAAATGATATGCCCACAAAAGAAAAACACAACAATGATACAAATGCACATCCACTATGAAAATCAATAAACATACAATTCATTCCTTTCCAACCAGGGATACTCATTCACTCAGCATTTCATTATGTTCAAAGTAAGGCGAGTGTTTCACTCATTTCACTCACTGAATCACATAAATAAATTTTGTTACCCGTCTCCGCAATTATCAAGGCTGCATGTTCAATCAAGGATCTCTAAGGTCTTTGAGGGTTGTAATGTGGTTAGGCTTCAAAGAAATTTGGTTTTTCTGGATATGCAAGATACTCAACAAGCTAAGAGAGCAATCACACTTTAAACCAATCATAAATGATAAAGATCACTCTTTTGCTTTAACCAACTCTCTCATTCACCATTTTGTTTTCTTTTCACCCTTTTCATCAATCTCTCTTTTTTTTTTCTTTTTAATTCTCTTTTTCTCCTTTCTCATCTTTTTTTTCACTTTCAAGTATGTACAAACAGATTGATACACAAACCACACAAGAATAACACTCTTATTCTTCTCCCCCCAACTTGAATACAACCATATCTTGAACATGTGCTCTCTTAACCCATTCAACTTTGGTGAGATCATTGTTTTTCTTTTAAGGCTCAAGGTTATAAACACGAACAAATCACAAAAATATTCTTCTCCAGGCTCAAAGGGGCTAACAATGGAATTAAAATGTAAATGGTAGGTTATATGGCTAAGTGGTTGTATATAACGAACAAAATATGCCTTGATCATTTCCAGGAAATTGCATACAACAATGATAATCGGAGACTCAAACAAAACCAATCATGCAACACAATGAGGAATCTCTCAGCTCACATGTGTTTAGGAACACTCCCTCACATTGGTTTGGATTCAAAGCATTCCCTGATTTTCAAAAAATTTCATGTTATGCCTATGAATTTCATGTGAATCATACAATCATATCAAATCATGCTATCTCTGAGTGCAAACACCAATTAAATCAGGGAATCAAACAATTTAATTCACATTTTAACACATATAATGCAATTTAGTTGATATTTCATCAACCATGCCCTATGAAATCAGTCAGATATCAATGACTACAGAAAGTTTTAATTTATGTATATACCAAAATGCTAATAAGATATTGAAAATAAAAGAAAGAAGAACAAAAAGTACTCCCTCATGATGCTTTGCATTTAATCCAAGGTTGTTCATCAAAGCTCTCACCCCCTCCAAGAGATTAGGACTGTCCTCAAGCCAAATGTAAATATTATCATGAACCTGCCTTCAAGTCACTTAAAACCACGTTAGAACACAAAAGAGAGGTAAGAATAATCAAATTATGAGCTTAAGCATAATAAAATTTCAAACAACACCCTTTGTAGCACTTCAAAACTCAAAACAATGTTTTTGAGTATGTATTTCGCTTAAGCATCGCTTGAGCCAACCTTTTCCAGTGGAAGATGCATTTTCTGGGCAAGTACTTGGCTTGAGCAAAGTTTTGGTCGCTTGAGCAAAGTTGTGTTGGCTTAGAGTTCGCTCAAGCCAAGTTTTTCCAGAATCGTGAAGTCAAGTTCGCCTAGGGGTTGATAAGTGTTGGCTTGAGCGAACTGTATGTTGGCTTGAGCAAACTACAAGAGAATTATGCAGATTTGACAGGATTCAAGGGAATTTCTCAAGTATTTCACAACTGCATACCCCAAAAACCAATCCATGCTAAAAATTTACCCCAAACTTGATTGAACATGATATAATCATCAAGGAAAACTTGTAGAAATCTTAAAATCTAGCATTTAGACGTTGAATCCACAAGACCAAAAACTCAGTTCATAAAACTAAAAACTGAAACCTCAAGAGCTGCAAAGAGCTAAAATCAAACCAAACTTGAAATTTAACAAACCAAAACAACAATACACAAAACACAATGCATAAATATACTAAACTAACATTGAACATGAGAAAATTCAAAGGTCTTGGAGAGCAACCTGCATAATTATGCAGCAATTTCATTTAAAGACATGATTTTCTTCTATTTTAACACAACCTCATACCTCAGATTTTGCAATACTTACCATCCTTGCTTTCCATTCCTCCCTATGCATGAAAAACACTATTTTGGACCTGTGTCAAGTCTCAATTGCAGATTGTTAGAATCAAAAGCACATAATCCAATTCACATTCCATTCCACATACAAATTCAACAAGTCACACCCCCAAAATTTGATTTGATCACATTTGTTGTATCCAAACTCATTGAACAATCTTCATATGCTGGATAAAATTTGTGAAGCTCATAAAAACTCAGATTTTGGCATAACTTCACAAAATCACTATCCTAGTTCTAAAAATACATCAAAAACTCATGGTTTCCAAAACTTATGGTTCTATTGTGATTCAAATAACTCAAAAGAGGATATTCATCATGTAAACTTGCAAAATATCACTCAAGAACCAAAAGTGAGGAATCCTTAGGGAATTTAAAAACAAAAACAGGAAAACAAGAATAAGAAAACAACAAATATGTACAATTCACATAATATAAAACAAACCTATGTATCAAAATCATCATTTCATGACTAATGACCTAATTGAGATTAGATTCACTAGCTAATTCATTCTAGGTCAGATTCAAAGAATTTCAAATCTCAAATCATGTTATAGGTGATCAGGCTACAACTAGCATTAAGAACGAGAACAAATCAGTGAAATTGACACATAAGAACAAAACATTGAATATGTACATTATTTACATTTCTTACAACTCAAATCAACATTCCACTAGTTTCACCAACATTTCAAACACAATCCCCGGCAACGGCGCCAAATTTGATAAAGGTTTTTTCCTTGTTAGTACTGCTTTGGAACTAAACCCTTATGATTCAATCATAGCAAAGCAGATACGGGTTTATCGTCCTCAGGGATTGTGTGAACATTACTTCCACCAGTTAAACATTGATCTGAGCGGATACAAAGATGTTTGATAAATTGTTTTTGTGATTTTGAATATAAAAGAAAACAGTAAAAGAAGGTTTACTGAGGTAACAAAGAAGAAAATGTATTTAGATATGTCGTCACCTAGTCCTTTGATTGTTTTCAACTCAAACACTTATGTAATGGTTCATTTCACTTATGATGCCGAGAGCTATCCACCTAACTATCCCTAGCCTAGGTGAATCTATCAGTTGGAATTCCTAGACGTAATCCCTTACCATCTAGAAAACCCAAAAGGAATAATATAACTCAAGTTCTCTCTCAAAGACATTCCCAATGACCAATCTATCCTAATACAAGGTATCCTAGGCTTGCGAATCTCCGTTCTCACCCGGAAACTCCTGTTAGAACTCAGAACCCCACCTGTCACGTGGAAGTCCACCATTGCTCTTACCTAAGATATTCTCACCTTAAGACAATTGGTTCAGTGAGTGGTTTCTCTCTTGAACCGGACCTGCATTTATCTCCCGATCTCATGCTAGTCCTCGGAAATCTAACGCAAATAACTGATACTTGAAGCACATAAAGCAAAACTTTAACACACAAATTGTGACCTAAGACATAGGTGTTCTACCTTCATTGAACTAAGCATACACTAATTCATATCAACCTTCCGATCTATTTATAAATTAGTGAACTCTTTTGATTATCAATTGATTGGTTAGAAGCATGAAGCATAGAAAGAAACACCATACATGAAAGATTATCATTTACATTCATGAAAAGAGTTTATAACAAATCAAAGAATCAAGTTTCAATAATCTAAATACAAAAATAGAAACAACATGTACAAGGGATAAGGAAGAAGAGATGAAACCCAGAAGAACGACGAAGGATCTACGGCGATAGAAGCTTTCCCAAGCTTTCCATCGCCTCCGAGAGGTTGTCACGGTCCTTCGGCGGTCGCCGCCACGCTCCGGAGCTTCAATCTTTCAATCCTAGACCCAGGGACCCTTCCCCCATGAAGCCCAGCCTCCTATGAATGTTTAGGGAGGAAAAAATGGAAGAGAGATGGAAGAGATTTCGTGATCTGCCTTTTATAGAA
This sequence comes from Lotus japonicus, assembly GCF_012489685.1. Lineage (NCBI taxonomy): Eukaryota > Viridiplantae > Streptophyta > Magnoliopsida > Fabales > Fabaceae > Lotus > Lotus japonicus. The sequence continues at coordinate 75,540,033 of NC_080042.1, read as the reverse complement.
TTTCTGGCCGACCCTAGTTAGCTCAAGCCAAGCTAAGTTGGCTCGAGCGAACCTTTCTTCATGCTGAAGTAGTTAAGACCGCCTTCAGTCCGCTCAAGCTAACTCAAGTTGGCTCAAGCGAACTATGCTGAAAATCTACTGTAAAGTGGTGGCTTGAGCCAACTTTTGAGCGAACTCTTTCCTTTGCTTATTTTTCAGCTCTGTTTCCAGTCCGCTCAAGCTAAATTTGAGCCAACTTTCCTCACTTTATTTTCTTGCTCAAGATTCAAGCCTTCTTTAAGTGATCATCTTACTCCTACATCAAAATTAAGACATTAAATATTAAAAGCATAATATTTACATTATTTTTATGCTAAAACTAAATATTTTCTAAGCAAGCTACTTTGGGGATAAAATGATCAACAATGCAAGCATACTAGTCAAATAAGTGTCTATAATGATAATGAAAAACACGTAAAAATTGCACTTATCAATAGTCCACAAAAATTCTGAAATGTTAGAAAAGTAAATAGAGAGGGACGTGGCAGAGTGATAAAGGGCTTTCCTCACTTATGAAAACCAAATAAGAAAGTATTGACATTATGACATAACATCTAAAAGAGAAAAAGCAAAAGCCATTAGAATGTCCTATTGTATAGTGCAGTACAATACATAATCTGGAAGAAACCAAAGCAATCAAGAGACTGAAATATGCACGTTCGGATCAACTTATTTTTCATCATAATCAACTTAAACTATTCACTGAAGCTTCTCCCTAGGACTGATTTTGACTTTATAATCAATAGTAGAAGAATTTACAAACATGCACAAAAGATATTAAAGATATTGCCACTTGGCCTCACTCATCAATTACTAGGTTCAGAAGCTTTAGCTTTTTGTTCCCCCAGTCAGGTAAAATATTTGAAGTACATGAATATCTCTTCCCCACTGCACCAACCCCTTTCTCTTTTCTCCCTCTCCCGCTCCTCTCTCTATCCACATCAATTTATTTGCATTCCAATTTCCAACTCTACCTTGAACCTGTTATCAAAGATAGGCACGTTCAATTAGCTTCCACTTGCTAATAGTGCTCCTCATCTTTCATTAAAAAATCCTACATTCAAAGTCTAAACATTTTTCCCCTCTTTTAGCACTTTTAGGTCCTTCATATGGATGATTCTTCCAAGCCACAATCTGCAAAGCAGCTCAAAGAACTTCTCCAACACCAGCAAGAGCCTTTTTCATTGCAAGATTACCTCACTGAAAGAAGTTTCATGTTCAAGAACTGCAACTCTGGTAGTAGCAGCATTCACAGCCTCTATTCTGCAAAGAATCTGAAGTGGTCGATCAAAAATGATGTACACAAGATTAGGAGAAGGTTCTTACATGTTACAGAGATTCTAAGATCATTACTTTACAAGTTCACTCCCATAGTTGACAACCATGAGTTCTCAAGCTGTGATGAACACAATAGTGATCGATATTATGTGCATGAAATAGCAGAAGACATCAGGGAAACTCAGCAAGTAAATGAGCCTTTTTCACTGAGAAGATTCAACTTGTCTCATCATTTTGCTAATAGTGATGTTGTGGACAAGGTTTTCCCCTATGAAAATGATAGCTCAACTCTTGTAAACATGTCATTCACACTCCCCAATTTGAGAAGATCAGAGGTAAGTTCTTTAATTCAACTACAAATATATAGTAACATGTTTGAATTAACTTTTATTCCTCAGAATCAATTCTGAAACCAGAAGCTACTCACATAATCAATCTTCTATCCAAAATTGATTATGCCTTTATAATCAATCGGAGAATGATTTCCAAACAAGAATTGAACTTAAACAACAGCGAGAAATTCACATTGACATCCCATCCCATTACTATACATATGCAACCTTTACTTCAAAGGTCTTAAATTGCTTGTCACAATTAATAAAAGTTATAAAAAAAAAACAAATGGGACTAATGTGGGTACAATTTCAGTCGCTTTGCGGCTGCGAAAACCTCTAAAATTTTGGAAATCCTTCTACAACTGATTTTAAAGACAAAATCAATTTTGGGGAGAAGATTTTGTCTAGGTGTCATAATTAATTTTGGAAAAAAATAAGTTGATCCAAACACTAGCATACTATAATTTGAGAAAGCTCACCCATTAAACTAGCAGGTTGATACATGCACCAAGCCACGTTGGATAAGCTCAAAAGAGAATTGGCAGCAGTGCAAAAGAGGATCAAAATGGAAAGACCAACCAAGTGCAGGTTAGACATTTTCACTATAATCAGAAGAGACAAAAAGTATTAACATGCATCTATTATCTTTTAACTAGCTTCATTTCATTGTAATGGAACAGTGTGTCACCTAGGAAGCACAGAATTCCCAGTAACACCTCTTCAAACTTTATCCCAGAAACTTGTTAGAGACCCAGCATTCTCAACCTATCTCAGAAAGCTACTTGTGAATTCAAATATTCTTACATTTAAGCATGCAAGAAGGGTCCAACAGAAGAAGAATCAGCTACACTGTGTAGAAAAAGACAGAGGGTTTCATAAAAATGAAGGTAGAAATCTTTCGTTTAAAGCAGTTTCAGAGTCATCAAAAGACATTCAAAATATTATACATGAGCGTTTTAGCTTCTTGGAGAAACAATATAAAGGGGTTGAAAAGATCACTCACCTGGTGCATGCAGAATCCTCTGTCATATCAGAAGAGTGGACGAGCCTCCACATTATGAATTGGGAGATACACATGGAGATAGGTGATTCTATCATGGATGACATTGTAAAGGAAATTATCGATTTGTTTTAATCAGACCAATGCTCATAGAATGTTTGTTAAGAGTATTTGGCGATAATAATTTGTAAATCATGATTTGATTCAACCGGAAATTAATGGTTTGAGACTCAAAATCACGTTCAAACAAATCAATGTGATTTAGCTAAGCTATTTTTTGTGTTCATAGTGGTTAGTCTAGTGGTAAGCAAGTTAAACCTCATAAGGATGAGATCACAAGTTTGAAGTTAAAAAAAACATTTGCTGAGACATGCATTTGTTTCCCACACAAGTGATGACATTCATCAAAATTCAAAGACTAAAAATATTAATACTAGTAATTACCTACTTTAAAAAGTTAATAAAACAACTCAATTAATTGTTGTGATGACTTATTTTACCATATAAAATGACTCTCTCATTTCATTTTCGAGGAGTCGAACCCTAGTAGTTTACACTTAACATTATAATCCAAACATGCAGTAAGTTCATTTTGCATACTTTAATGCTGCCCTCCCTTTTTTTTGGTGGCTTAAAAAATTGAAATGGGCCTACTTCACTCAGGTACTCAGATATATTGGGCTCTTTAAGCCCCTTTGATAATCTGTTCTGGCCCGTCCAGATTTTAACTGCAATGCAATTATCCAGTGAAAAAAAAAAAACATCTTCTCTATTAATTGAAAGTTAATGTGCAAACTCTAATGTTGCTATATCAATTTCTTCTTGAAGTTTAATCTTTTGCTTACATAAAGCTTTCATAAAAGCCAGACAAACAACAAATTAAAAGATTGCTATCTGTTGATTCGATATTAAGAAGTGTACTTACTACTTCTTTGTACCAATTTCTCTTTGACACATTATGAAACGATAGTCAATTTGTTTATGTTATTTTGTTGAATCTTTTTTATAGCTTGATAAATCGATGATTGGGAGTCACAAATTCATTTCAATTCAGGAATAAATATATGTCCGTTAGCTTTTACCACTTGAACTATCATTTGCAAGTCAATAATATTAATAATATATAATATTATTTATTAGTTATTCATTGTAATTTTTATTATCAACTATATTTATTGTTATTATTCGAACTTTAAATGCATTTAATTATAAATATTTATGTATAAAAGTATCAATAAATATTATAATAAATGATAATATTCAATAGTTATTAAATTTTTATAATATTATTAATAAGTTATTTCCTGTTAATCTTACGCATGTGTGTATTATTTGAAAAAAAAGTATATAAAATAGGGGTTGTCTAAATGTCCCATGAGAAAGTTTGGGTTAAATAACCCATCGTCTAATCACATTGAAGATAAGTGAGTTGAAATTTATATATTTTATTTATTAATTTATTTCCAACTCACTTATCTCCAACGTGATTGGATGATTAGTTATTTAACCAAAACTTTCTCATTGGTCATTTAGACAAATCCTTTAAAATATTATAAGAATTTGATATACAAACTTTTTATGACAAATAATTAATATTTATCATCAAAATTAAGAATATTAATAGATATTTAAAAAACAGATAACTATATTACCATAAAAGGTTATTATTATTATATTACTCCCTCCGTTCCTTAATATAAGCCACATTTTTTGAAAAAAAATTGTTCCTAAATATAAGTCACTTTCTAATATTTATGAAACATTAAATAATTTTTTCCAAATTCACCCTCATATTTAATATGAAAGAGATTATGAACTTTTTGAATATTAACTTGGAGAGAGAAAATCATAGGAAAGTAAATAAGGGTAGTCTAGGAAAGCTAATTATTTCCTTTACAAATTTATTGTTAGTAACTACTTTTCTTAATCTAAGAGAATTAGTTATTTGTGACTTATAAATAGAAACAGAGGGAGTATTGACTTGCTGGTCACATTAAAGATTTTTTTTCAAAGGGATTACATTCAAGATTTATAAAACGACAGTATTAATCAATAATATAATTAATAATATTATTTATTAGTTATTCAATGTAGTTTATATTATTAACTATATTTTTGAAACCATATTATTACCTATATTAATTATTATGATTCAAAGTTTAAATGCATTTAATTACAAATATTTATTAATAACATTATTAACAAATATTACGATAAATAATAATATTAAGTATTTATTAACTTTCATTTATATTATTAATAAACTATATCCTGAACGTGATAAGAAAATATAATATAATATTATTAGAAAATATTTATTATTCTTTCAAAGCATTAACTGATTCCCCTTAGTACATTTATTATGCAAATCAAAACGCCAATCCATACATTCCACGTGCATTGTAAAATTTTCCTATAAAATGCTCTCATTAGATATGTCTAGAGTGCTCCAATAGTATTTTCTCACTTCCTTGCCCTAAACCAACAGTCCAACACCATCATGATTGATAACTTTTTCAACTTCAATCAGCTTATTTTCTTCAGCTATATACAACGTTGCCTGCATAATAATCAGGAGTAATGATTCATGAACCACTACACAGTAAAACACCCATAAACACCCCTTTTTCCTACGGATTTGGCCAAATAATACACTGAACTAACCACCTAAATATACATGACTAATCATAAAGCACAGAACCGTGTAAAATTGAAATTCCTAAATTAGGGATTTGGCCAAATAATACTCTGAACTAACCACCTAAATACACATGACTAACCATAAAGCACAGAACCGTGTAAAATTGAAATTCCTAAATTATGGATTTGGCCAAATAATACACTGAACTAACCACCTAAATACACATGACTAACCATAAAGTACAGAACCGTGTAAAATTGAAATCCCTAATTTAGGAATTTCAACTTTACACGGTTCTGTGCTTTATGGTTAGTCATGTGTATTTAGGTGGTTAGTTCAGTGTATTATTTGGCCAAATCCGCAGGAAAAAAGGGTGTTTAGGGGTGTTTTACTGTGGAGTGGTTCATGAATCATTTTTCTAATAATCAGTACAAAGCTACTACATGCATTTGTGAAACCAAATCTTGTTTGATTCTCATCCATTCATAGCCTATTTTGATTTTCATATAACTTAGGAGAGTCTTTACGTGAGAAACTTGATAACTCCTCATTTCCAACCTAAATTTCCTAGACCTTTGTTGATACGAGAAACTATGCACAATGTTAATAGCGGGATTTCCCAGGCATCACCCCCACAACCTGTGGTGATTCCTCATTTCATATGCTAATTTGCAGGTTTTCTCTTTACAACCACACCAACCCCCCAATAAAAGTTATGACATTCGTTGGTATCAAGAATGATATCTTTGGGGGAAGTTGAATCCTTCCTATACAGCCTTCAAGTCAAAATTTTGGGGTTTCCATCTGTTCCCGAGATTGTTGAAGTGCGGAGGCACAATGCATTTTCAATATGGTTAGCATGGAGAGGAGAGGAGAAATATCCTCTAATAACATTTTGGTGTTCCCTCAAGTTACAAGATTATATAAAGATTTGTATATATGAATATCTTATGGTATCCATGACAATGCAGACAATCAATCTGAAGCTCAGAATACCATGAGTATTTGATGTGTTTGTGGTGCTGCGACATTCTGAGCTTCAACTTGATTGTCTGCATTGTCTTGTATACCATCATATATTCATGTAGACAAATCTTTGTATGACCTTGTAGCTCGAGGAAATGTCAAAATGTTATAAGAGGATATTTCTCTCTTCATCTCCGTGCTAATCACATTGAAATTGTACTTCTGCCTCCACACTTCAACAGTCTTGAGAACAGATGCAATAACCCCAAGGTTTTGACTTGAAGGCTGCATAGGAAGGATTCAATTTTCCTCAAATATATCATTCCTCATACCAACATATACCATAACTTTTATTGGGGGTTGGTGTGGTACGTTGTAAAGAAGAAACCTGCAAGTTAATCCCAAGTTAATATACGAAAATGGTTTGGGCTGTGATGGGAATCCCCACAGGTTGTGGGGGTGATGCCTGGGAAATCCCTGTTATTATGTATTGTTGTATAACATTGATATTTCTAGTAACTTCTCTCTTAATATATACAACTATTAAATTTATGAGAAAGTCATCTTCGATCTTGTTGCGGAACCAAGTCTTAACAACTTCCATTGCAGAAAAAACTCACTGTGTAGATGTTGTTGAAACTTGAATTGTTAATACAAAACGTACCAATCTAACAACAAGTGAAATTATTGTTGTTTTTTCAGTTTCGGCTAACATCAGGTAAAACTCGCATAAATTGAACTTTTTTCCTGATTTAATATCTCGGGAAATGCCGAAATGATAATGTCATAAATGAAACAATGAATTACTTTTTTTCCAACTCGGAAAAATTATCTGCAAATACTTTATCAATAAGCTTACATACTTTCTTGACAAGCTTACACACACATACATATATAAATAGAAAATGTTGAGAAACAACTCAGCCAAAGCTGACATAAACCCAGACGTTACAACAAAAACCGTCCAAAAACCTCTAAAAACTCCCCATAAGGTGTCAAACCAAACACAACTAAGAGAAGTCTCTATTAAAGTCGAAAACAACTGTAGGCTCAACCGATGAGAGCCCTACCAGTCGCACGACACCAACAAGATAGAGAAACCATCTGATACATGATCAATAAAATGATAGTATTTTTTTCTTTCAATTTTCGTTTTCTTGAATTGAATAACAACCCACCAAACTGCCGCCATCCCTATCCGTTAGGTTAAAATTGTATGTGTCATGTGTGACATTGACATTTTCATTCATTTCCATCGTACTTAGATTAGATGTTAATACACTTGATCAGTTCACATTCGAATAAACTCGTTACACACTTTTAACAATAATGCTTCTTGCTCTTCAGTCTGCACCTACCCTAATTGTCCAAATGTCCGTACTCAAACATCCAAAGAATAATTCAATTAAGGGCACTAGTATACAAAGTGGGGCAGAGATTAAATTAGCTGGTGCAATCACACAGCTGCCCTGTATTCTTCAATAAATTATTCCAAAATTTTGAAGCTTTTTGTTTCATATGAATTTTGGTATCTGACACTTCTTTTAAAAATGAAAAACTAGTATTTGGCATCCAATTAAAATAAAGTTTCTGGTTGTAGACTTGTATTGCTTGCAAATGTAGACAATTACCTAATTCTAGTAGTTATATATATGAATGCAAATCTTTTGGAAGTTCATGTTAGTGTTACTATTATTAGAAAACAACGTTAAAATGATGCTGTTCAGAGTTTGTGGAAATTGGGGTTGCTTGCACCTATTAAGATTTAAGAACATTTGAAAATATTTTGGACATACTTGGAAATAGCATGTGTGTATATGGATAAGCACAAGAGTAAATTAACCTGTAAGTATATAGAATTATAATAAGTGATAAGTGATTTCCCCCAAAAAGAAAACTGTGGAAGGATCACATGATCTTGAAAAAAAAAATAGTATCATAGTTAGATCATGATATATATATTGTTATATGTGTGTGTATGTGTATCAATCCAAATGTCAATTAGTGACAGCGAGTTGAATGTAAAATGATAGTGGACCCAGAAATTGCTATTGTTTTTCTTATGATGGCGTCTCACGCAAAAGATACCCGCAAAAATAATTGATTTTCACAGTCCCAGAGTATACCAAATTAATACTCCACTCCAATAATGCTGCCATAAGAACAGTGACAATAAATTGGCCATTTGGAAGTGAAGATGATAGTTAGACATATGAATTTTAATACTTTTTTAAATGTGTGAATTAGCGATGACTTTTAACCGTCGCAACTGCTAATAACTAATAAGTATGTCAAAAAAGTGTCGATCGTTTGAAATCAATACATCTTGTGTATAAGCACTCTTGCAAAGTGATGGACACCTAAGATATTAAAGTAGCTTTGAAAACAAAAATGCCAATAATTAAGGCCATTTACTCATGAAAAGCCTTTTTTCTTGTTGTCACAAATGGAAGTTTATGCAGCCATTAATTTGCAAAGGCCTATAGGGTCGTCTCAGCAGGATTGGTTTCTTTCTCCCCAAATGGCACACATCAAATAGTGGATCAAATTATAGAGTCCATCTCATTGCATGCTTTATTTTATTTTTATTTTTTGTCAAATAAATGTTTTAAATTTGTGCACCCCAATGCATGCAATTAATTCTGGAGCCAAAATTATTTTTGTGTGAGTAATTTCTGAATTTTAGAATTGATTCTAATGAAAGAGAATATTTTGGAAGTCAATTTCGATTAGCATATAGTAACAGCTTATGACCACTAATTGTCTCTTGCCATCATCAGCTATACCAATGCTAAAGTAAGGGAACTATTGTTCTGAAAGTTATCCCTGATTTTCCCTAGTTAATCATAATTGACCCTCCACCTGCTCAAAGCTCACATGTCGAGTGTGTAACCCCGCAGGATGCCTCTCGAAGGAAGTCTGCCAAGCGTTGGCCTCGTGAGCAACAGACTGATCCTAGATCCAAACTTATACAAATCACGCACATACTTTCTAAACTAACCCCGAATTGACACTCTCCCATGATTTCCCTGATAAACCCTCGCCCCACCACACATTGGGACGTCCCATTCACGTGTCCCATCAAGGTCAACAACCAAATGAGCCTCAGGCCACACGATGAAACAATGCTTCTTCAATCCATGATCCTCTACAATCTACGTGTGTCAGGACCCCACCGAGCAGAACCTTAAACCTCGTTCCCCGCTACCTCAAAAGCCATGAAACCCTCACTTATATAAAGGGCACGAGCCAAGAGTCTACATGTAACAAATCTATCACATTTCAACTCTTGCTTGTCATCCACCACTGACTTAGGCGTTTGGTGTTTTTTTACAGGAACCCCTTTACTCAAACAAGGAAGATTGGAGCGCCAACGACCATTATCGCATCGCTCAGACCACTATCTCACTCACAATTTCCCCCACACAACACATTTTTTGGTGATTTGATTGAACTTATCCGGTTAGTGAAGTTTATCCAAACATACTTCTATGCTTGCATAATTGAATCCAAAATTTCCTGCGTGTGAAACAAGATTTCTTCATGAAACAACAAGGAAGAAAGAAAATAAGCTTCACCTATTTGCATAACACATGCAGGATGATAACAAAATTGAAGAAGTCATAAAGCTTGCATAAGCACCCTTAAATTGAGAGAAAACACCTGCCACGTGTAGTGATAGTGACATTCAATTTTCCACAATGACACTGACACACTTTGGTATATTTTCCTAGAAAATCATTTTCATATACCAAAAAATAAGAAATTTCAGTCATATTGGTATTCCAAGTCCAACAGCAAGCGTAGCCGGCGCCAAATACTTAGAACTAAATATTATTTTGCATCAAACCGTTGACCTTCACAAATTAAAATGCAATGAGTTTCTTTCTATAATCTTTAGCGTGCATCTCACTTTTCTTGTTCAAATTTCTCACTCTTACACAATCTCATTTGCCTAACTTTTCCATTGTTCCCCATGCATACACACATATATAAAACCTCTTCATAGTTCTTCACACTCAGTAAAAAAATTCCTCAAAAAACTCAACACTCACCAACCCCTTAATTCTTATACAGAATCAAAGTGTATTAATTTCAGAACAAACATCCTTTTATCCCTTCATTCAATGGCAAATTCTCATTCTTCCAATCCTAACTCCATGCAGCTTCCCTGCAGAAATTTTTCTCTGTTTCTTTTTTTTTTCTTCCTCCTTATTGGCTCTTGTGCTGCAATCAGAACAGAGGAAACTATGAGAATGAAAATGAATGAAAGAAGAGATCTTCGGATTCCTCAGGGAAAGCACAACACAAACATGGTTTTCAATTTCTTCCCCAAGGGATGGGTGCCACCTTCAGGTCCTTCAAAGAGGCATAACGAAGTGGTGGATTCAACACCACAGAATTAAGTTTGTAACAAGTCCATTTTCTATGATTTTTTTTCCAGATTTTTTTTTCTTTAGTATGAGTTTTTTGGTTCTGTGTTTATGTGAGGGACTTAATTAAGGTTTGTAATAGATCCTTAAAGGGTCTGAATTTTTTGGGCTATTATTCTAAATTATACTGTATAGAAAAGATTGTTCACATATATATGGTTATTAATGTGTATATTATTTTTCAGTATGGAGATTTTCTCCTATGTTTAGTTTCTTCTCCAATTGAGTTTTGGTGTGTGATGATTATGAATCATTCTGTTTGTATAATTTCGGGTGTGTCAGTGTGAACAAGCATATCAGATGCTTCAGCAGCCATCAGAGAATTTTCATTCAATTTGAACTTCTCTTCTCAATTCTCACTTGACAATTTGACATGACCTCAGGTGAAATTCATTAATGAAAAAAGCCAGAATTTGGAACCTTTTTCAGCACTGCAGCATAAAGGGCAAAAGTTGAATCCTCTAAGTCTTCCAATTTTCCCTTTTAGCTAGCTTGGACTTGAGGGGTGTGCCTTGGCCCACTCTCTCTTGTGAAAATACACCTAAAAAGAAAACTCTGTTTCCTTCAAAAATTGTATAAACCCCACAATGCTTTCATTCCTTCTTGATTTGAAAAAATCTAGCACATTTAGATGTTTGAATTAGCTCTTTTTCTTCAGAATTAACTTAGAAAGACGAAGTTATTCCCGGTAGTTTTTCCCTAGAATTAATTCAACTATATATAAAACTAATTATAAAAGAGTTTACTAACAAGGTCTAACACAGCTGATAGATAGTTGAGTTTCTTAAATATTAGTACATGGTTCAATTCGTAGATGGTGTCTATAAAGAAAAATTTATCAGAAAAAACTTATCCACTTAATGTGAATTCAGAGTCAGGAGATTAGTATAAGGATTCTCAATTTTTTATTATACTTACCGGTTGCAAGAGAACACTCCAATAGAGACAGGCTATAGCCATGGTTGAGAATTTGAGATCTTAATGTTGGGTTCATATTGAATGAAAACCCCAATTTCCTCTGAGTCTGTAAATTGCACTGTCATTCATTATCATAGGCAAAGTATCATTGGAACTTGGAAATGTGTATAAATTTCAATGAAGCTGAATGCACTCAAAGCAAGGGCATTACTATATTAGAATAATAAGGTCACAGGACAGTTCATAAAGAAGTTAACGCGTAAGGGTTTCTTCTAAAGAACAATGAAATTTCAAGTGTCTCTCTCGGCTAAGGGATGTTTGTCCCCTTTGACCATGTGCTTAACAAACTTAGGCCCCTTAATTGCATTTTTTTTTTGACAGAAAATTGCATTTAATAAAAGAAGAATGTGTTCAATTAAATAGTGTGTGAAGAAGTTCCAAATAACAAAATAAGATGTGGCTTCATTATTATGATAGTTTTGTGAATATGGTGCTTTATATGTTTTTAGAGTTAGTTGCATTTTTTTATCCTCTTAGTTTAGATTAATACGTGTGATTACAGTTTTTTTAGTTTTTTTTTTTCAAACTAATTAAGTTCAGAGTTTAATAGTTGTGCATTGTCAGTGTAAAACATTTTTACACAGACGTCCAATAACGGAATGTCACGTATTCAAATGCATTTATGATCATTTTTATTTTAATTAAATTAAAAGCTTATTTTATGACTTAACAACCTATCATTGGACGTCTGTATAAAAAAATGTTTATACTGACAGTGCATTACCATTAAATACTTAAGTTCATCTGCTTTTAAAATTAAGTAAATTTGGTCTTTTCTCAATTTTCATATGCATAAAATCACTAAATCTTCCTTTTCTTTTGAAAAATATGAAAGGGCTTCAATATATTTCATTGCAATTGTGTTTTTTTGTTGTTGTGTGATTTAAGCTAAATGTAACACAATATGGTTTTAGGCTATTAAAATAGAGTTTAATTTTGATGCACGGACGGTGTAAAGTTTTTTTACGCCGTCAACCAATCAGATTTCAAAGATGTGACATGTCAATTAAAGAAATTAAATGAAAAAAGAGATTTTCTCACATCCTTAAAATCTGATTGGTTGACGGTGTAAAAAAACTTTACACCGTCGGTGTATCAAACTTTTTCTCATTAAAATAGGCTGTATAATAACCCTCCAGGATATAAGTGCCCTTTATAGCCATTTGTATTTAATCCTAGCTAGACTACTTAATTATATCTTGTAATAAATTACGGAAGTTCATGAATTTAATTGAAAACTACTGTAGTATATATGAAGATGTGACGGATATCTTGCTCAAAGAGATTTGATTGATAAGATTATAATTTTATATTAAAAGTCAACAAACACAAATGTCCATAAATCGTGAATGAATAATGATAAATACTTCTAATTCATTATCTTAATAGTCCTTTGTAATTATATGAATGAAATAATATTTTATTTTTCTGCTCCATGAAAATGTATTTAGCACTTACAAGTTACAATTCATATACGAGATAAAATAAAATCCATCCTTTACAATTATACACTAATGCAAGGAAACAGAGCCAAGGCGAAATTCTAACTCTGACTTAGGGGTTGAAAAACGGACATAAAATTTCGATGACATGACGATCGCATCTTAGACTTGTACACTAAGATTATGTTAATCTATGTAGATAGGTCATAATATAAAGAACACACTTAATTTCACAATAATTAAAAATTAGAGTTAAACACACTTCATTTCAACTCTCCTACATATGCTTGATCGTGACTAGGGAAGTGGCTATTTGGCACTAATTTTTAGTTTCAGCCAACTGTTTTAAATAATTCCCGTTTATTTTTAAAAAAATGAACATAGGGTTCGAGTGGAGATTTGATCCACCTATAATCCATGTAAATATTTTAAAAAATTAAAAATCCAAAAAAAAATATCACATCACAAATTATGCCTAGGTGTAGGTGGATAGGTGGGTGTGTAGACACACATCACTAAATTGGATCCATATGACCAATATCAATGATTCACTCAAGACCTTGATGGGAAAGTAACAGCCAGAATCCAGGAGGGGAGAGGGAAGTATGTTACTTTATATGAATCAAATAAATCTTTTGTGACAATTTCCCAATATGCTCTTGTATTATTATTATGTATTTTTTTATCTCACACATAATTTAATTAAAAGTGTTATTAACTTAATTTCAACAGAGATCAATATTAGTTCATCTTTAGGAAACAAATCACCCGTGCTGGTACAATTTAATTTGCAAGATTATAATGTTTCTTATCAGCCATAATAACTGCCAAACAAATATTGCACACCTAATCTCCTATTAAAAGGAATAGGACTTTGATATCTATTGTGATATCAAAAGAGAAAATTAACTACTTCCATTATGTTGTAAAAAATTTATAAATCTTCTTGCCAATAGACACCTCACCAGGATCCTCATCTTCATCATCCTCTTCCTCTTCATCTTCCTCGCCCTCTTCCGCTTCCACCTCCTCTTCCCCCTCATTATCATTTTCAATCTCATGGAATCTGCTTCCATCTTCATCTCCATGTTCCGCCCTGGCATTTTCTTCCACTGGATCCACAGAGGTGGTTTCAGCACCATCATCACCAATAACGTCTCTTGGCAATTGAAACTGTAAAAATATAGGTAATAATAAATAAAATAGAACATATATCTAGAAATTCTGACCAAAACAGGAAGGCTGTTTTACCCTAACAACTCTATCATCAGAGAACTCCACAGTCTTCGCTGTCGAGACCTGCAGCAGAGATGTGCCTTGGACATTGTCATCAGCTACTCCAGATGAAGTTTCTATGACCACTTCACGACTTTGATTATCCACCTTCGGTTTACCACCAATAGATTCTTTCCCCACGCTCTTTCCTCCCTTGGATGCGGCCTTTGTTGATGAAACCTCACCTGTACTGCTCAAGAAAAGCCATGATATCAGAACAATCCAGAAAATCTGGCCACTCAATGGACATGATGCATGATAAATCATGGAATTAAATGTACTATTACCAGCCACATGCAACATACTCGCAATAACAACTATAACATCCTTCCACATTAAATTAAATGGCGTTAAACAGTTGCTCAAATGAGCAACTCACTTCTTAACCACCATACTAATGATCAGAAACTGCCATCTTAATCATTTTTTTAATATCTGAAACCAGTAGATTTATCTCCATATAGTAACACAATAATCAGTCTAGTACTTAAATATTAATGCCAAAAGTAGTTCATATCATATCTCTCACTAAAACTAAAACTTACAAATTACAGTGGAAAGACTAATTGATATCGGCAATGTTCTGAACTTCTGATCACGATGTTTGAAAATGGGGGGGGGGGGGGGGGGTCAAGGGAGAGTACTTCAGTTTGAAAATAAGCAAGAATCAATATATTCCAACCATTTTAATCCTGTAGAAATAGAACTAATACAAGCCTAAAGAAATCAAGAGAACTAGTTTATTGAAAAAAATCAAGAGAACTATCTGCAATAAGAAATCACGACCAACTAAAGATATAATTTAGTTCACAATGATATGATATAGTCATTGCCCAGAAAAGGCCTGAGAATAAACCTACGTCTTGTGCCGCCTAAGATTGTATCGCTTCTCTCCGGTAACATGTGCAGGTTGAGCAACCGTTTGCCTCTTCTTCCTGCGGCCAACAGTTGTAATACTATCTGATTGTCCATCACTATCACCTGCATTCTGCTCACTTTCTGCTATCCTCGAAGTTTGAGCCCTCTGCCGCTTCCTTCCAGTGTTACCAATGGCTTTCTCAGTGTGACTGGAGTCTTCCTGACTGTCTTTGACATGATCAGCATCGAGAGATTGCAGACTTGCATTTTCAATTTCCCCTGAAGCTTTTCCTAGGAACTCATTGGCCTCTTTAACAACAGCCTTTACTGAGCGTGTTCTAACAATTCCAGATTTGCTTTTCCTCCCAGCTCTGCGCCGACCAAGCTTTGGAACTGACTGCTGAGAATCATCTGGACCTCCATCTACCAAACTATCCACATAGCTGTGATCTATGGATTGGGACTCATTATCCACCTCTCTAACGATGTTATCGGATTGGACGAGTGGTGTCTCTGAAGAGAGATGAACCATTTCCCTTGTTAGTTGTCGTTCTTGAAGAATAACTCTAGCTCCTTCTGTATTAGCATTCAGATCTGGCAGTGGCGATGTCCCAGCCATGTCTGAAGCACTAACAGCATCTGTTCTTTTGCTTGGGGATTTAAAAATCTTGGATGTGCATTTGCGGATCCAAGACACAGGTCTCACAGATCCAGAATAGTCAGAAGCACCAACGTTGTCCTCTGTGTTCTTAAGAGGCCTATCATTCAGAACAGGGGAAGTAGGTAAGGGCATAACACATCTTTCCTTACAGTCAGGTAACTGAATATCAGATATAACAAAGTCCCCAATAACTTCTCCACAGGCATTGCAACTCCTTAGCTTCTCAACAAGTGCCAGAAAATTGTTTCTTTCAGCCATAAGGCATTCACGTTCCTTCTTAACCTTCCGGCTGAGATTCATAAGCATTTTTGAATCTTCATGTATCTCACGTTGGCCTGATTTCAGCTGCTGCTTGTTAGACTCAAGTTCCTTTCTCTCATTCTCTAACCTGATCCCCTCAGACTTCACTTCTTCCCATTCCTTCTCAGCATCACCCTTCAAGACATTAATATTATTAATCTCTCTTTCCATCTCCTCCTGAAATTTTTTCTCTCTTTCCTGCAGGTCTTTCTCCATTTCCTCTTGCCTCTTCTGGATTTCATTCTTGAGATTCCTTGTCTTTCTTTCAATATTTTCAAGCATTTGTGCCTTTTCATTTTTCACCTTTTCTGATAAAAGAAGTTCTTCTTGCTTCATTGAATCTCTAAATGATTCCTTCTCCAGTTCAAGCTTCTCAAGCTCTTTCTTTATATGATCTTGAATATCTTGTTTCTCTCTTTTCAACCTTTCTTCTTCACTGTTCTGCAGTTTTCCCAATCTTTCTTTCTCCTCATTAACTTCATTGTGTTCTTTACTAACTTCAGCTTTTTTCTCATCCAGTGCATCCCATTCTTTTTCAAACCTCTGTCTCTCCTCCCTCAAGTTTTCAGCTTCCTTCATAAGAAAATCCTTCTGCAATCTTGTATGCTCTATCTCCTGTTGTAGTTCCAATTGCAGACGAGAATGCTCTGACCTCTCTTCTTCAGTAAGCTTCAAATTCTCTGTCTCTTGACATATTTGCAGCTCCTGCTGAGAAATCTCAGCTTTTATCTTCCCAAGTTCAACATTTAAATTCTCCAGACTCTCCCGATCAGCAAGCAATTGTTGTTTTTCCTTCTCCAGCTCTTTTTCTTTGATTTTGATAGTCTTCTCTTTCTCCTTCAAAGATGTCAACCTTGCTTCAAGTTCCTTATTTTGCTCCTTTATTCTCTCAGCCTTCTTACTCAAAGCCTGCTCTTCTTTTCCGACCTTATTTTCTCTATGGTTGACTTCAACTTCCCTCTGCTCCAAGGCTTCCTCTTTGCTACTAAACTCTTCAATAAGGGATTTCCGCTTTTGTTCCATTTCAAGATCAAACTCCTGCAACTTTAAATCCAGATTATCCTTTTGCTCAGCAAGGAGTTTCTGGATCCCCTCCTGTAGGAAACACAGCACAAAAGTAAGAATGCAACAAATTCGTGCAGTTTGCTGAAGCAATTAAATGCAGTGTGTTTACAGAACACATCATATGTCAAGAACTATGGGTTTATATAGTAATTTCATATTTCAATTTCTTTGCCCACTTGGCAAAATTTCAGTTTGTAAAGCTTTTATTCCTAAAGTACTTAAAAAAACTTTACATAGTGACCATAAAGGCATTCAGTTAAAACTAATTTAAACTATCATATGCTAATATAGAATGCCAGAACTTGGATTCAGTGTTTGGTCTCTTCCTACGACGCAAACTTATTCTTAAAGTAGTAGTACTAAGTTATTTATTATTCCCTTTTGCAGCAAAATGAATTAACAGAAAAAAAATATGGATTGACAAGCAGGTAGACAGGTAGTTATTCAAAACTTTAAATTTCTTTAATTTTTATTATCAATCAGGTGAAATAAAAGCCATCTCTAACATGTAGATAGGTTGTTACCTATCAGCATAACATTACAGCCAGAGTGTTTGTGTGGACACATTTCTGCTAGGGATGGTGTAATATGATGCTGAAACTAAATTCTTTCATAATGTTGTTTTCCTTGTTCATATAAACAAATGCTGGATGATATTGCCATCCCACTCTATATCACAAAACCACTCTTACAGCTCAGCATGCCCAGAAGCATATGCACCATGCTTAGCATCTTTGAAATTTAAATATTTCAAGAAGATGAGCATGTCCCCGAGGATTTGTATAATTGTATTTCAATACCTCTTGATTTAACTCCCGCAGTCAAAATGGCTTCAGCAATTATAAATTAATGTATCATACAGATTTTTTCATGCAAAAAGCTTTGCATAACATTTCATTCTATTGTAAAGTTACCAGGTGCACGGACTCACTCTTTCCCTAGCACTAAGTTTCAATTCCATTGCAAGTAATGCTTTCTCTTTCATCTCCAGCGTGCTCTTTAAAGAATTCACTTCCTGCAACCATAACCACAACACAAATAACGGACAGGGTCACATCAGATCAACTAAATGTTTACATACAAAAAGAGACACAGATTATAAGAAATTGCAAACCACACCTTCTCTTGCACATCTAAATCGGCTACCCTTTTACTTATCTCAGCTTCCTTTACTTTTAACAAAGAATTAGATGAATCAATTTTCTTCTCCAGCACTTCTAGGTCTCTCTCTTTCTGCTTCAAGTTCTTCTCAGTTTCAATTGCCTTCATTTCTCTCCCAACAAAATTTTGTCTACCATCACATACAATATCCTCTCTTTGCCGTAGCTTCCTCTCCCACTCCTTCAAATCTTCCCTTTGTTTGTAGAAAGTGGCCTCAAATGATTCTCTACTGTAATAGGAATGCAATTCCAATTTAATGAATAGAGTCACAAAGTAGAGGAGTTAACATAATATGATAACTAGAAATGGCCATAAAGTTTAGAGTATGGCACATACTCAGTAGCTAAAGACAGGCGCTCCTTTTGAAGCAAACTTTCACGAACTTCCAACTCTCGCAATTTCATATCAAGCTCTGAGTTTTTTCTGTTCACCTCAGCAAGCTTAGCTTCTGCATCATGCAAGTTCTTGTTAACCACTGAAGACTTCTCTTCAATTCCATCCACCAATGCATTTGCTTCAGCTAGCTTTGAATGGGAGGAAGACTGGACTTGGGCATGTGCTTTTTGCATTTCACGCAAAGCTCTCTCAAGCTACAATTGATCAAGTTCAACAACATCAGAATAAAATGAGAGAACATCTAAATAGACGACTTAGGTGGACAGCCTTAACAGCACATGAGAGCAAACCCCAAATCTTATCATAGAAGTGTTTTAACCAAAAAATATATATCTCCACATAAAATTGGATAAGAAACATATTAGTGAAGTATTTAATAACATGAAGTGCTGCAATAAAGACAACAAGTCGCAAGATGAAAAGTATAACATTCTTGATTTTTTCATTCAAGTTCAATCCTAAGATAGTAAGGCAAAGACAGTGGTCAGATGAGACAGGCCTTTGAAAAGAATAAGCAACATCGGATGCTACTTTTCCACAATCATTGTAACCTTTGAAAAGACAGAAGAACTAAGTTATAGCCATTCTAGCTCTACAAAGACCCTATGCTCCACCACATCATACAGGCATCACACATACATACTTAGAGTAAGCAAATTCAAATTCTCATAAAGAGCTGTGACTGTGAGGGCGTTTAACGGTCAACATTATAATAGAGCAAATTGTTGAGTTTTCATTCTCGAAATAGCAGCCATTTCTTCAGTTCTTCAAACAAAATCTCAAATAAATAAAAAAGACAAATACAACAAAAAGTAAAAATAATCCGAGACCCTGAGAAGAGCCAATTCAACCACTTACAAAGTAGTTTAACTATTCTTGTCAGAATATGCTTAACAAGTCTAATCAAATCCAAACAATTCACAAGAATCATACGATACCCATAATGCGTAAAAGATGATCATAACAGTTAGGGTAGATCAGGTCAGCTATTAATTTTTAAAGATCAAAAGTATAAGTTCAAGGAAAAATGGAAATAAACAACAGGAGAAGTTATATAGCCCAGTCTCAGCCCTATTATCAGCTCTTCAAAACTAACCAAAGTAAGAAGAAAGAACACATCAAAGGAAAAAAGAAGAGCAAAAGTACAGACAAAGTTAACACAATAATATACTTGAAGAGCTTACATCTTCTCCACACTGCTTTTCTGTGCTCAATGCTATCCTCAAATTTTCCGCTCGCTTCTCAGCTTCAGAGTATGCTATTAAATGTGCAGACCGTTCTCGTTTTAGAATTTCCTCAGTTTCATCTAGTGCTTGCCTCAGTTCATCAAACTTTGAACTCCATTCTTTCTTCTCAATCAAGAGGAGGCCCATGTTGTATTGGTAGTCAAAGAGCTATTAAGAAAAAAAGGAAACAAGGATCCATCAATGGTTAATCATTAAAGAGATGACAAATCGTTTCCACAAGAACATGCTTTCATAGTAACATTAAGAAAACACAACATTCCTGCAACCATGAAATCATCTTGACCCAAAAAAACACAACATTCCTGCAAACCGAAAATTCCCTTAGAGCCTGTTTGGTTTATATCAAGTATCCTAACCCAAAATCAAGGTGTTATCAGTATATGGGGTCTGGTAACTGGTAACTGGTAAGTGTATAGAAGTATAAAACTCTCAAGAAAATATAAGAAAACACAAGGACACCACAGGCATTTGAGAGGTCGTTCTCCCTCCCACCAATTCTCTTGCTCACGCCTACTATGCCTTCTTCCTCTACTCCTTCATTACCTTCTGCTGAAACTATCATCCCTGTAAAATTCCTTTTGAATCTAAATACTGGAAAGACCGTTGACAAGGGTTGAAATTATATGTATCTGCAAAATCAGTAAACTAGTTCTTTTCTATCTGTTTTTGGTCCACCACACTACCCAACTTCAAAAGTATGTTGTAGTTTCAAATTTCAATCCCTGTTTAGCATTTAGACACAATACCAGGAAGCCGGGAAGTGTTTGCCTCCATTGCTCTATCAACTACAATGCTTCTTCCCACGTATAAGAGCCGTTTTCTCTAAACACCCATACTCATTTAATCTACCAAGTTACAATATTGTTCCAGTAAAATAATCAAAGTGATCATTCTTCTAAATCATAGATTAAATCAATCAATTAATCATATATACCAAGTTCCAATTGCCAGCACCACTATAATCGAATTTGCACAAAACCGCGAAAAGCATACAAAAGCATTCATCTATAAAACCTAATACAACAGAATAGCTATAAAACAAGCAATAACACAAGAATCAAACAAACCCTAGAAAAAAAAAAACGATTCAGAACCACAAAAGAAAATGAAAAACTGCATAAATTTTCATGAACTAACCTCTCTTTCGAGCCTCGAGACCTTCTCATAGAGTGCTTCTTGGTCCTTCCTCTGCATTTCCGCCTCATCCAGTAACCCAGCCTCCCTAAACTTCATCCAGTCATCCAAGTTCCCTGCGTCGAAGCCCATCGCCACCTCGCCAGAGGCTTCGCTCAGAGAACCCAGCGGCGGCGGAGGCAGCGCTTCAGTGGAGACGGCGACGGCTTTACCCTTCGCGGAGGGAGTGAGGCCGGAAGTCTTCCCGGCCCCGACTCGGTGCGGCGTTGGAAACGCCTTCCTTTGCGGCGTGAACATCGTGCCGGCGGCGCGATAGAATGTCGCCGGAAAAGTTGGCCGTAGATTAAACGACGGGAAAAGGGAATGGGAAAGGGTTTAGTTTTTGTTTTGCAGTTCACGGTCTGGAATTCGAATTCGATATAAGAGAGTAATTATCAATGAGATTTCAAATAAGTTGATTTAAAAACTTTAATACTAACATTTCACTATAATGTACGTTTTTTTTAAATAATACTATAATACTAGTTTTACATGAGGAAAACTAAAATAATATAATATAAGTAAATGTTTTGCACATGACCGGTCACATCTTTTCATTTTTATTTTAAATTTAAATTTAATTATGACATAACATATGAATGAATTTTTCTTGAATAATAAGTGTAAAACTTCTTCGCGCTGATAATGCATTGTAATTAAACTCATAATTATAATACATTAATACCTCATAATTGAAAATATGAAAGTTATAGATAGAAGTTATAATCAGCAAATTAATTAAAATATTTTCAAAGAAATATATAATATGTAATTAAATTGACCATATTAAATAGAATGTTAATCAGGTCTAAATATATATATTTAAACTATATATAATACCTGTGCGCTGCACAAGTTTATTTACAATTTTTTAACATTATAAATAATTATTCTAATTTCAGTAAATAAATATATATTAAACAATCATTTTGTTTTTATACATCGGGTCGGAAAGACCTGAGAATTTAAACAATCATATTTATTTTTTATTCAATCAAATCAAACACAACAAGTCCTAGACTCATGTGAGTTCTTTTAATAAACAAGTTTTAATTTTATGAAACCAAGACTTTGAGTTAATATGATTCTAAGGTTTAGCCTATCTTGTTTATATTCACTTTATTTTATTTTGGATTTTACATGATGCATAACTCTTAGACTTTGCATGATTTGATCTATTTAGTTGAGAGCTTGTCTACTTGACGATTCTCATTCTCATAATGATAAGTGGTTTTTTAGATAACAAAATAACATTGTGCGGGATGTGGAGGAATTTTTTTATACCAATAAAAACTATTAAACTTAATAAATCAATGCCACATGCTATATAACACATCATGAGTGTAGCAGCCTAGCACAACAAATAGATAAATATTAAAGGGGTCAAAACAACATCTAGTCAATTTTAAGGAGATCTTATCCATGTATTTTTATAAGAAAACTCATATGAGTTAATTCAGTTATAACAATAAATCCAAATTAGCTTTTTATTGGCTATTTTAATGGATTGACTTTCCTATATAAGGTTGGTATGCATTTCGATAAGGCAATAACAAAGATTGAATAAACATACATGTTTACAATGGCTCATTCTTCTTGGATAGAGTTTCTCTTGTTAATCTCATTTTTTATAACAAGGTGCTTTGCTGGGGAGGTCACTTATGATTCAAATGCTCTTATCATTAATGGAGAAAGACGTATTATATTTTCAGGTGCAGTCCATTATCCTCGAAGCACAGTGGAGATGTGGCCTGATATTATTCAAAAGGCTAAGGATGGAGGCTTGGATGCCATTGAAACTTATATATTTTGGAACCGTCATGAACCTGTTCGGCGTCAATATGATTTTTCAGGAAATTTAGATTTTATCAAATTTTTCAAGCTAATCCAAGAAGCTGGCTTGTATGGCATTATAAGAATTGGGCCTTATGCTTGTGCTGAATGGAACTATGGAGGCTTCCCAGTGTGGCTACATAATATGCCAGGGATTGAGTTGAGAACTGATAACTCGGTTTACAAGAATGAAATGCAAATTTTCACTACAAAGATTGTGGAAATGACCAAAGAAACTAAATTGTTTGCATCACAAGGAGGACCCATCATTCTCGCTCAAATAGAGAATGAATATGGAGACATCATGTGGAAGTACGGAGACGCGGGAAAAGCATATGTTAAATGGTGTGCACAAATGGCTCTTGCACAAAATATCGGTGTCCCGTGGATCATGTGTCAGCAACGTGATGCTCCTCAACCCATTATAAATACCTGTAATGGATACTATTGTAAAAATTTCCAACCTAACAACCCTAAGAGTCCCAAAATGTTCACCGAAAATTGGATCGGATGGTTCCAAAAATGGGGTGAAAGGGTTCCTCATAGAAGTGCTGAAGATTCAGCTTATTCAGTTGCACGATTTTTCCAAGAAGGTGGGGTGTTAAATAATTACTATATGTACCATGGAGGTACCAACTTTGGTCGCACGGCAGGAGGCCCATATATAACAACATCTTATGAATATGATGCACCACTTGATGAGTATGGTAATTTGAACCAACCTAAATGGGGACATCTTAAGCAAATGCATGCAGCAATAAAATTAGGGGAAAAGATCTTGACTAATGGAACAAGGACTGATAAGGATTTGGGCAATGCAATCAAACTAACAACATACACTGATGCCACAGGGGCGAGGTTCTGTTTCTTGAGTAATACTGATGATAAAACAGATGCAAATGTTGACTTACAACAAGATGGCAAGTACTTTGTCCCTGCTTGGTCCGTGACCATTCTTGACGGTTGTAACAAAGAAGTTTTCAATACTGCAAAAGTTAATAGTCAGACCTCTGTAAAGGTGAAAAAGATTGACGATGATGCTACTACTAAGCTCACCTGGGCATGGAAGATGGAGCCAAAAAAAGACACCATGCATGGAAGTGGTAGTTTCAAAGCACACAAGCTTCTCGAGCAGAAGGAACTAACCTTGGATGCTAGTGACTACTTATGGTACATGACTAGTGTCGATATTAATGACACTTCCATTTGGAGCAATGCAACTCTTCGTGTGGACACCATGGGTCATACCCTTCATGGTTATGTGAATAAGAGATATGTTGGATATAAATTTAGTCAATGGGGAAGCAAATTCACATATGAGAAACAAGTGTCTTTAAAGAATGGAACAAACATCATAACTTTGCTCAGTGCCACTGTTGGGCTTCCAAACTATGGTGCACGGTTTGATGAGATAAAGACTGGCATAACAGATGGTGTTGTTCAATTAATTGGAAAGAATAATGTGACTATGGACTTATCAACGAACCTTTGGTCTTACAAGGTTGGTTTGAATGGCGAAAGAAAACGTTTATATGATTTGAAACCACGCACAAATGTATCATGGTACACCAATTCATCATCTTATCCTATTGGAAAGCCTATGACTTGGTATAAAGCTAACTTCAAATCTCCTTCTGGAACAAATCCTGTGGTGATCGACTTACAAGGTTTGGGTAAAGGACATGCTTGGGTCAATGGACACAGCATTGGTCGTTATTGGCCTTCTTGGATTACTGCTTCCAATGGTTGTAGTGACACATGTGACTATCGTGGGAATTATGCAAAGGAAAAGTGCAACACTAATTGTGGAAATCCATCACAACGGTGGTACCATGTTCCAAGGTCATTCTTAAACAATAATGACAACAACACAATTGTCTTGTTTGAAGAAATAGGTGGAAATCCACAAAATGTTTCTTTCCAAACAGTAACAACAGGAATGATTTGTGCTCATGTCAATGAAGGTGCACAATTAGACCTATCATGTCAAGGTGGACAAGTAATTTCACAAATACAATTTGCTAGCTTTGGCAACCCAAAAGGTAGATGTGGTTCTTTCAAGAAAGGCTCTTGGGAAGTTATTAACAGCCAATCAATTGTGGAAGCTACATGCTTAGGTAAAAGTAGTTGTGGATTTACAGTGACAAAAGAAATGTTTGGCATTGCAGGGGTTAATGGCATAGCTAAACTAGCTGTGCAAGCATTATGTTGAGCCAATATTTCTCCCAAAATGGAGGGGAAAATCAAATATTCAAATGTATATACTCAAACTGTATATGTATTTCATACATATTATTTTTATTCTTGAACTTTAATTTACGTCCAAATTTAATTATTTAAAAGTTTACAAATAATGCGCATTTGTACTTTAAATTAAATTTTGATATAGTCCATAGAAGATAAAATTAAATAATTATGAGGAAAATTTTCACTTATAAAAATAAATATAATATATCAGATTAATTTAGAGTGGACATATATACAAGTATAATGCAACGTATATTTTAGTAAGCCAATTTTGTTTAAAAGTTAAATATCAAAAAGCTAAATCATTTGTGACGCTCACTTCATCACTAGTTTTTTTAGCAATGAGGAGGATAATGATCAAATTAAAATAATAAAGATTTGTTCACCACCACCTTACCACCACTACACACTCACCACCAATGTTATCGCCCTCCATCACCACTGTCATTAATATAGCTAGAGTTAAATATTTGATAACATTATAAAATAATTTTAAAATTTAATTATTTGATAAAAAATTAATAAATATTGTTTTAAAAATTCTTCAAATATTAATTTTAAAAATTATTACAAGTTTTTCCAAAAAACTATTCTTTTATATAACCAATAACTGCATGAAGTTTCTATTTGCATATATTGATAAAGACTAATATATAAAAAATAATACATTCTTTATTAAATATAATTATCATTGAAATATTGTATTTTTATACTCTATTTGTTTTAAAATAACTGTTTGCATAAATATTAAGAAATGTAATTAATATTATTAAATTTTTAAAACATATTGTTTGTTTTCCTGTTTTGAACTTTCAAGTGTTTGTCCCGTATGATAGCTTAAGTGGTAAGAGTTACTGGACATGTCGGTTGGGTGGGAGAAGTCCATAGATCAATTCCTAAAGGATGCAATTTATCTTTCCGATGCACCAAAAAACTTTCAAGCGTGTTTTGATCTCTCTTCATTTATTCTTTTCATATGAACATTATATGAAAAACATCAATTATTGCGTTCTCTTGAATTCCTAGTAAGACAACTATTATGAAACTATTTTTTCTTCTCTAAATGAATAATTATTTCAATACTTCACCAAATTAAACATATAGACTATCAGACATTTGAATTCAATGTGAAAATTAAATTGAATTAAATAATGACAAAAAACAGTAAATATTCTATTTATTACAATTCATTGAACATTTTTTTGAGTATTAAATATTTTGACTATTAAATATAGAATATTATTATTTTAAAAAAACATGTATTGTCTGCACAAACTTTTAGATTTGACTTATACAATTGAAATAAATGTAATTAAATAACATATGTATTGATGCTATGATGATATATCTTATGAGAATACTTTATGTTATATGAAAAAATGAGAATAAGTTATCACCGTAGGATATAATTATGAATGATTAAGATTAAAATAATTTAACAGTCATGTTATCGTCACATGATAACGATTTAAAAATGTCATGTAACTTTTTAAATATGACATAATGTTTTAATCTTAATCATTCATTGTTAGATTTGACAGTCATGAAATTAAAGATAAAAATATGAGAGACTGTTTGCACGAGTTTATAACCTTAGAGCAAAATCATGCTTGACCAAATTAATAATAATTAAGTAAAAAAAATCAAAACTTTTTCAAAAGTATAAGCTTATATACTGCATTATAAGTTTATTCATTGTTTGGTGCTAGCATTGTATAGGATAACCTTATACATTAATACTTTAAAATAATCGTATACATTGATCGATTATTATACATTAAAATGATGGTCTATTTAATTAAACATATTAAGGTGGGATAAGACTTGATAAGGTTGCAACGTATAAGCTACGTGAAAATATTAATCCACCACCACCACCATCGTCACCTTTCACCAGAGCCTCACCACCACCAGAAGTACCACCTCCACCACTGCCACTGACGCTACCACCACCCTATAACATTGTCATCATCACCGCGTCACCACTATCACTTCCATAATTACCACCACCGCCACCACTATCGCCACCTCAACCACCACAACCCGCGCTACAACACCACCACTGCCATTACTATTGTCACATTCGCCACTACTACTACCATTATTTGATAATGTCAACTATTTTGATGATTTTATCAAATAGTTATTTGATAAACTTTAAGGACTCGTTTGATATGTTGTATAATATAAAACTTGATTGTATTAGACCTGATATGATAAAAAATTAATACTATACATCGTGGGTCATATACTGTATAATTTATCATATTGTTTATGTTAATATAATCCTATGATTTATAAAATATTGAATAATAATGGATAGTATCAAAATAAGAATTGTGTTAATGGGTGGTGGCAATGACGGTGGTGGCAGTAGTAGTGGTGTCGGTGATGGAGGGTGGGGGTTGTACTCGTGCTATTAAGGTGACAATGGTGATTAAATAATCTATCATTTTAATGTACAAGAGTGGATTGATGGATAAGCCTATAAAATACAAAATTAGCACCAAACAATGAATAAGTCTTTTTTTTATAAAAGATATATATATATATATATATATATATATATATATATATATATATATTAATATAAGAAATATTGAGAAACAACCCCTCTTAAAATGAGTACAATATCCCGACCAACCAAAAGGTTGACAAAAATCTCAGCCAACATAGCCAAAACCCTCCCAATAACCTCTTAACACCCACCCAAAGATCCTATCACCTACATAACTCGAAAATATCCCAAACAAGATCAAATCCAGCCACGCAGGGCAAAAACCCAACAACAAACCAACCACCGCCAAAGGATGAGAAACAAACCCTGAAAAGAAAACATAAAAAAGGAACGAAAGCATAAAAACAGATAACCATCTCAGACAGGGACCTGAGAACACGGCCGACCAAAATGGGATCCGACACCCACCATCAGAACACGAACCTCGAAGCAGGGGCAGCAAGAAACCATGACCAAAAGATCAAGACCACAGTGAGGCAAGGAGGAGCAGCAATGGACGAAGTTCTTCCGAATAAACCCCAAACAAAAACCACCCGATCTAGTCCATAGCCCGGGATCCCTGCCAAAAGGGAACTCGATCCGACCAACCTAGAGATGGTGAAGATCAAACTCCACCAGAAGACGATGAACCCGACCCAGAAGCACGCAACGAGGGACGAGGCAGACCACCTACACAACCGAGACCAGCAATAGAACTGCCCCCACCCACTGCCGCGAACCTCGTCAACCTTGCAAATATGAAGAGAGCCTACAGAACCCCCAACCCCTGATCTCTCAAGGGGGAAGGCAATGCTTGGTCGTGCGCGAGATGCGAGCCTCTGTCAAACCCATGAGCAGGAAGAGGAAGGAAACAAGAGCGAGATGGACAGAGGCAACATAGGAAAGGAAAAGGAAAGGCGAAGAAGAGGGGTTGCTGCGGCGCGACGACCACCCCATCAAAACCCTAGGAGGAAGAACAAGAAACATCGAGAGAGAATTGTTAGAGAGTGAGTAATTGATAACTCTATAATGTATTGTATAAGCTTATATTATCATACCTAATACAACGTACCAAACGAACCTTTAAGTAGACTAATATTAGGCAAAGTATGGCCACATATTTTTAACAGGAGAGTCTATGGGCCTAAGAAACAAGGCACTAGTAGAATTCCGACACCTCATTGTTACAATAAACCTTAAGACAATGAGTTTATGTGTCGCATCTCTTATAAAATCTCCACTCCATTAATTCTCAACCAATGTGAGAGTTAACTCACACTTAATTCTCAATGAACCTATTTACGCAGAACTCGATCCACTTTATTTCCATCCATAATTGAAATTCGTGTTTTTTCTATTCATGTCGTAATAGGCGTGAATTGAAAAACAAACACGCACTAATATTTTTTCAAACAACCAACCCCGACCCAATGAGTGTTAGTCGCAGTGGTAAAACGTATTTGCTCAAACTCTTACGTTGAGAGTTCGATTCCTAACCCTCACCCTCTTGAGAAGACCTTTAACATTCACCACACCCGGATCAGAATTGCGAGAACAATTTAACACACGAAACAAGAAAAACCATCCAAGCCCAAAGAGTTTGGATGAATGACACGTAACCCACTGAAGTTGATTCTCCTCACAGTCAGGTGTTCTTAACAAAGGTAAGAAGTGAGAAGTCCAACACAAATGCTGAGGTGTAATTTTATAATTGGCTCCCCAATTTGAAGGTTGAAAAAACAAAAAAATCTTCCCCAAAAGAGGCAAAATCCTACCTCAGCTCACATATTTATATTCACGATTCACAGCATTTGTGTTACATTTGCAACACCACCACCATTCTCACACCCACACCCAGTTGAAACCGATTCACATAGCGAGCGTCTTCAAACTGCGAGAGTGAGTGAGGGAGGGATCCATCCCAAAACCTCAACCCTAATTTCACCCACCCGCGACCACCATGTCGTCGTCGCAAGAGAGCGCTTCTCGTTCAAGCTCCGCCGCGGCTGATTCCTACATTGGTTGCTTGATCAGCTTGACCTCCAAGAGTGAGATCAGATACGAGGGGATTCTCTACAACATCAACACCGATGAATCCAGTATTGGCCTCCGCAACGGTATAATTCTTTCTGGGTTTTGTTTTGTTTTGTTTTGTTTTGTTTCTACTCAATTTGCTGTCAGATCTTTCAATTCACTCTGCAGATTGCTAGTTTTTGTTTTGTTTGAATTGAATTGGTTGATTCTGAATTGTGGGCTGTAAGCTTCTGCCACAGGGAAGGAATTGTTGTGGGCATGCCATTGTTTCTGGGTTTTCAGTTCAAAGGCTGCGGAGGGTCTCTGTGATTTTTTGTGGGTTGCATGTTTTACTGATTTTTCGTGTGCCCTGGACTGGAATTCGATTTGTTAAACGGGTTTTCTGGTGTCCCATTGTTGTGAATTGTGATTTTAATCTATCTTGCAATTGTTGCGAACTCGCGATTGATTTTGGGTCTTCTGTTCAAAGGCTGTGGTGGGTTTCTGTGATTTTTTTTGTTTTCAGTAGCATGTGGGTTGCATGTTTTACTGATATGTGGTGTGCCCTGGACCAGAATTCGATTTGAGAAAAGTGTTGTCTGGTGTCCCATTGTTGTGATTTTAACCTATCTCTTCAATTGTTTTTTTTGGGTTTTCTGTATAAAGGCTGTGGAGGGTTTCTGTGATTTTTTTTCCAGCAGCATCTGTGTTGTTTTACTGATATGTGGTGTGCCCTGGACCAGAATTCGATATATAGTGTCCCATTGTTGTGATTTTAACTTATCTCTTGGTAAGGGTATCTGAATTGTGCTTCTTCCAAAGTTTCATGTGATTCTCTGACCTAGGGTTTTTGTAATTTCTGAGTTTGTTACTTGCTGTGCTACTGCTGTCTGTACAGCTGATGAATTCGAGTAGCAAATAACAAACTCGAGAATTATAAATAAACCTTAGTTCAGTTAACCACTTCTTCAAATTCAACAATAAAAGAAGCAAAATCCAGATGCTTTTCAAGGTGATAGATTAATGTCAAAGCTTCCAACCACTGAAACCACACTGAATGAAATGGAAAGTATTGTTTTAATTATTAAAGAGGATTATAATTGGCAAACATATCTTTCTATGAGATATAAATGGAACATGTATGTTTAAGAACGCCAAAGGAAAGGGCCTTTATAGAATTTTATTGTTTGCGTGTTTCTGCTTTGTTTCCTTTTATTGTCAGTGGTTAAAAGTTGCGTGGTTTTTATGTTCAAGATCTTCTCGGAACCATGTGGATTGTTCCAGCTTTGAATTTTGCTGTCTTGCTTCCATAGTTATACTACCAAGTACTTCTGTGTTTGTTGTTTAATATCATCAGCTGGATTGGTGGATTGATACTTTTGTTTTTGTGTGGCAGTGCGATCTTTTGGAACAGAAGGAAGGAAAATGGATGGTCAACAAATTCCCCCAAGCGACAAGGTTTATGAGTATATACTTTTCCGTGGATCTGACATCAAGGTATCATGCATAGAATTATACAATATCCTTTTCTTAATAGTCATTGCTGGTTACTAATTTTTGTCAACTTTTGTAAATTTGTATCGTTTTTTTTTCTTTGTACAATTCTATATCCACAGAAATAATGAGTCATGCATATACAGGAAGAAGGAACACTAGGAAAGCTGATCCCGGTTTTCTTATGTTATAAGTTATTGACTTATTGTTATTACCTGACCAGGCTTTGTTTAGATGATACTGCATGGAGTCTTTGACTGATTTATGTCCATATGCTGAAACATCTGTTGTAACTTTTTCTCTGCAGGATTTACAGGTTAAATCTTCTCCACCTGTCCAGCCTACTCCACAAGTCAATATTGACCCAGCTATCATTCAGGTTGGTGGGGAAATTTGTGTGAATAATAAGTTGAATTAAATTAATCACATCCTAATTATATGGAATTGTATTTGCAGTCTCACTATCCTCGCCCAGCGACCACATCTACAAGTTTGCCTTCTGCTGTAAGTGGGTCTTTGACTGATCTCAGTTCCCATCATACTGCACAGCTTGGACTTCCTGGGTCAAATTTTCAAGGACCCTTGCCTTTGTATCAACCTGGAGGGAACATAGGATCATGGGGAGCTTCTCCAGCTCCAAATGCAAGTGGTGGTGGGCTTCCTATGCCGGTGTATTGGCAAGGATATTATGGTGCCCCGGGTGGTCTTCCTCATTTACACCAGCAACCTTTGCTTCGACCACCACCTGGTTTAGCAATGCATTCATCTATTCAGCAGCCTATGCAGTACCCCAATTTTAGTCTCTCTTCACCGGCTGTATCTTCTAATTTGCCGGAATTGCCATCTTCTTTGCTACCTGCGAGTACAAGCACAACCAGTGTAACATCTGCTTCTTTACCTCTGTTAAATTTTCCTCCTGCACCTTCTGCATTGCCTCCTGCACCTGCGGCATTGTCTCCTGCACCTTCTGCATTGCCTCGCGCACCTTCTGCATTGCCTCCTGCACCTTCTGCTACCCTAGCTTCAGAAATTTTGCCAGTTGCATTAGCCAACAAGGCAACAAATGTTTCAACTTCAGCAGTTTCGCTAGCTTCTAACTTTCCATCACTGACCCCATTGACCAATTCTGGTCCAGATGTAAATGCTATAGTGCCACCGGTCTCCAGCAAACCTAATGCAATTTCAGGCTCAGGTTTGCTATATCAAACTGTATCACAGTTCTCTCCTGCTTTAATGCCCCCGGTCTCCAGCAAACCTAATGTGATTTCTGGTTCAAGCTTGCCATACCAAACTGTATCACAGTTCTCTTCTGCTTTAACACCACCAGTCTCCAGCAAACCTAATGCAATTTCAGGTTCAGGTTTGCCAAATCAAACTGTGTCACAGTTCTCTCCTGCAGTTGTTGGATCATCTCATTCTATCCATACAGACACACCAGCCCCTGCTCTGGTAACCCCAGGTCAATTATTGCAGCCTGGACCAACTAAAGTTTCGTATGCTCAGCCTTCACAGGCACCTAATAAGGATGTTGAAGTGGTTCAAGTGTCTTCAACATCATCTGCTGAGCCATCTCGGCCAGTTTCTGCTGAAACTCAGCCACCGATACTGCCATTGCCAGTAAATTCAAGGCCCAATTTCCGGGTATCATTCTTATCTTTATACAGTTTCATTTACACAGTACACACACACACACACACCTTCTAATGTATGGATACTCCATTTTTCAAGCTGAACACTTATGAAGTATGTTTTAAAACTCTTAAAAATAAAAAATGGATCCGTGGCTTGGATATGGTTCTGATTAAGCTGGCTATTCCTGAGTATGTCTTGGGGATGGTCTGATTACTAGCTAATCCATTGTTTTCAGTTGAAGTTAGGTTTTCCCCCATTCTCATTTTTCTCCTTACTCAATCAGACCCATTTTAACAAGTTTCTTTTTTTGCTTTAATATTCTGAGTTTGGTTTAATTCTTGTACTGTAGTAATTTCACTTCAATCTACAAATATTTAACTCTATATTTTGTTATGCTTTGAAATTTATGTATTTTTGTCTTTCATACAATGCTACCATATCTAGATAGATAGATACATAACCAACTCATACCTTAAATATTGAAAATTGCTGTATCCAATACCTAGATGGCTGTCTACAGGACCTGTATGGAAGGACTGCACCCCTATCTTTGCATTATAGATTAAAAAGCCCTTTGGTTTTGCATGTACTGTAATATGTGGAAATCGTGCTCTGTAATTTTAGATGGTCTTCATATGCACATTTTTCATCCCAGCCCCTATCTTTTGTGTTTTTTTTGCAGAGAATTTAAAGCAGTACTAGGTCTAGTTGTCAATGATTTTAATTGGCAAACTGCCATACATGAGTTATGATGATTGATGTGCCTTTCTCAACTTGTTTGTTTTCTTATTTTACCTAACAAATATAGCACCCTGTCAGTCATGCCTAGACCGCAAGCATGGATAATTTATTCTATTAATTTCTTTAGCATCTATTCTTTTGATTGAGAAGGACTTTTGACATTTGGTTTTACTTTCTTAAGGCTGGTGGAGCTCCAATCCAAACTCATTATGGCGGCTACAACTATAGAGGACGAGGAAGAGGAAGAGGAACTGCGGTAATGTTCTGCTTATTGTGTTGCATTTAATATGTAGGTTTGAACCCCCTTTATTATGCATAATTTCGAACCCCCTGTTTTTTGGATGATTTTGAACCCCCTTATACATGACTGAACTTGTTGGAAGACTAGAGTGTTGAAGTTTTTCTTTTCGGAGTGGGGTTGTGACTAGGTGGGAGGGGTTGTCTGTTGTTAGTTTTAAGTTTAGGACTTCACAACCCTTTTCACTCATTATAAGTAAATAGTGAAACTTATTCCATGTGTGTTTGTTTTAAATCATTGTTGGTCAACTAAGATTAGCTAAATAAATATGCCAGAAGGACTTTTACGTGGTTAGTTTGCAAAAAATATTGGTCTTTCCAAAAAATATTTATTATTGGAATATCCAGTCATGAAAAAGTAATGCTTTGCAGGGCTTTCGTCCAGTCACAAAATTCACTGAAGATTTTGATTTCACGGCAATGAATGAGAAATTCAAAAAGGATGAAGTATGGGGCCATCTTGGTAAAAGCAATAAGTCTCATTCAAAAGATAAAGATGGGGAAGAAAATGCTTTTGATGAAGATTACAATGAAGAAGAAGACAATGATGACTCATCAAATGCTGAGGTTAAGGTAATCTTATCTTGTGTGCAACTTGATGTGCATTCAGTTATTCCATGAACATATCTTTGCTGTCAGACTTATGGCTTTGACTGCTATTCATGGTTGTTGCAGCCTGTTTATAACAAGGATGATTTCTTTGATTCGCTCTCGAGCAATGTGAGTGATAATGCTTCACAGAACGGAAGGACTAGATACTCTGAACAGATTAAGATTGATACTGAGGTAATTTTCATATTCCTTCTAATCTATTTAAGAACTATGTTCAATTCATTTGCTGATTTGGGGTACAGACATTTGGTGATTCTGCGAGGTACCGTGGTGGTGGTCGAGGGGGCCGTGGTGGGCCTTTCCGTGGTGGACGTACTCGAGGTGGTTTTTATGGAAGAGGAGGAGGGTTTGGCTATTATGGAAGAGGAAGGGGCCGTGGGCCTTTCCGTGCTGGTTAGTTTTTGTTTAGTCATGGTGGAGAATAAGAGCCAAGGCAGAGTCCCAATAAAGCTCAGTACTTATGTTATAGACCATGTTTGGTTATTGTGTTTTCCTTTATGTTTGTTTCGCCGAGTAAGTCGGACATCCTTTTCTTGTCATGTTACCTGTTACCGCCTTGTGACTCCTCTACCCAGCCGCTTAGTTTGATGGAATGGTGAACTTATACCATTTGATTTAGCTTATATCAACAGGGAAGTTTAGACTAAATTTATTGCGGTGCATTGTTTATTATGCTTGTGAGCGTTTCGTCAATAATTCGTTTCTGGTTTCCTGTCAATAGTATTTGCATTGTCAATGCAAGTTGCTGTTGTTGGAGTCGGTTTTGTGCAGGTATGGGAGTGATTGATATCCCTCCAGTTTAAGCTATTCATACATGCATGAATTATATTTAAAATCAATCCTTTATTTTATTCGCCCTTTTCTAGGGATAGATCAAACTGATCTTCTGTGGTACAGTAGAGGTCAAACAAAATTTAGAAAGCTTTTAACAACAATTTTGTGTCTTGTGAAAATATTTTGAAAGATATCACATTTGTTGCATTTTTTAATAAACTTAAGTTACCTTTTCAGTGAAAAACATTTCATTCGTGTACTTATTATGTTCTTTCTTACAAATAAGATATCATATATGAATTTTTTTTACTCTAAATATAATATAATTTCATCTACTAAATGCTCTATATCCCTATAACTCAAGTTGTGAAATCTGTTTTTTTTTTATTTTTAAAACTTTATTTTTATTTTTCCAAACCTGAATTTCGTTTGAAATATAAAATTTCAACCCTCTAAACTGATGAAAAATTTATTTTTTTAGAAATGAAAATGAGATCTTGCACTAAATTTAAACTTTCACGTATGTTAAACTGATATTTTGTGTTGGAAAGTTTTAGAGTGGGAGTTTTAGGCTTTGTGGGTTTTTGAGATCTTGTTGGTTGGATATTTTCTTCTTTTGTTGTGATACCTTTGAGGTTTTTAGTTTTTTGGGTGTGATTTGGTGGTTTGTTTTCCACTTTGGGATGTACTTGCCATACTTTGTTGGTTTATTTGAAGAATTTACGGTTTTTGGCTAACTACATTTAGTAAATATCTTAAATTTTGTTTTTAGAAAATGTTTCTCTGGTTACATTATGGATGATTTATACTTCATACATTTAATATGTACTGTATTCACTATTCATCATGAATATACTATCATTTGTAAAGCTTAGAGAACACTTCTATTCTCAATGGTGAGTCCTTCAAATATAGTTCTGCATAGAGAATACTTTTATTCGATGAAGTATATAAAAGTGACCATGATTATATATTGGTGAATGACACACTTATTCATATATAGCTATTATTTTCTCCACCGTTTCTCTCTTGGCATATATATATATTCCAAGTACCAACACAACAATCTCTGAAATTACTTGCATGTAGCAACCAGCACTTTTCTGGGAGGAAGGGAAGGCCTTCTACCATGAAGCAAAGCATAGTTATCAAAGAAGAGAACATCTCCTTTCTCCCACTTGAATTGTATGCTTTCTTCTTCAATGATCTCTCCACACCTTTTCACTACATGTTCTGGAATCTCTGTTCCATCTGCCATTGTGGCCGAGCTGAACTCCTTCCCGTGCATGCCTACTATTGTGTTATACCACATTCTTCTTTCTTTCCTTCCTTCAAATACCCTTGTTAAATTTCTTGGTCCAATAATTGTCTTCATCCCACCATCTTCAAGCCACTCCACTTCCATTCCTAGAGCGTTCACCCTGCAAAAATGTTTTAATCAAAACATGTAGGATTCAATGGCCAAACCACATTTTTTTCTTCAACACATGTATCCTCCATTAGAGACAATTTTGTTCAAGCCGACTAAGAGAGACAATCATGTTTGAGTCGAGAATGTCCTCATTCTAGTGGGGCTTGCTCTCCCAGTGGAGGGTTTTCCATACACAAGACTCGAACATGAGATCTTGCTTAAGAAGAATTAAACATGTATCACTTGAACCAACCACTGATTGGTTGGCCAAGCCACAAATGATGGCATATAGAGATTTTCACTAATTAAATTCATATTTAAGAATAAGTAGACACATTTATATAGATAGATAACTATCATGACTATTAATGCAGCTTATTGATCTACTATATAGTATGGCTTCAATGAGATTCATGCTGCTCTATTTATGGCTAAGATTCATGCTGAGATTCTACTAAGCTGCATTAATAGCTGGCTTCAATGACTATTAGTATGTTTCTTAAATTGGAAATTTAGAGACCTGGATGGATATGACACACGTTATGGACTCAACATGCATGTGCAAAATTAGTGGGCATTGAATTTAGGTGTTTGAAGGAAAAATATACCTTTTCTCAGCTTCAATGGGATCTGAGGTCCCAAAGGCATCCTGCCACCCTCTACCTCTCATGGAACCAGTATTGTTATTACTAAGAGCTGTGAATGAATACTTCAAACCCTTCTCTTCCATCAACTTCACCTCTTCTGGGAACTCCTTCAGCATCTTTTCTGTCACTCGGAAGCTTGGAACAAAAGGGGTCTCTCCTCCTTCAGGGGGAGGTGTCTCACAAAAGAGTATCACTTTCTTGGGATTATCCTTAAACTGGTTATTTGAATCCCCCATTTTGTTAAAAACACACAAAGGGAAAGTTAATCTCCATAGGAAATGCAAATAATTGGCCCAATTTAATTATAATTTTTTTTCATTGAATCACAGTTTTGATTGCTCTAGAAGAAGTTGTATGATGATGTAAGAAGCTGAATTATAAAATAATAAAAAGTTATACATATTGATATACGTTGTAGGATGCCGAATCAATTCAAAGATGTACATTAAAAAAATCAATAGTCTTAGTTCAAATCACATCATCACTTTCTGCCCCCATTGGTGTGACCAAAGCTACGGAGAACATGACATAGTATGAATACATTTTATATCATAAGTAGAGGTATATTCAGAGAATCTTGTCATGCTAAACTTATGTACATTTTTACATACTTCTAATGTGCTCATATCTGGTCAAATGTTTGTTAAGATTGTTCCCAAAAAAGGATCAATCAGATTCACTAATGGAATTCATTAAGTGAAAAAAATCTCTGTATTGCATTTTGATCTCAAATTTTGTTCTTTTTATCATTCTCTGTGATCATATGCTGCTTAAGTGATTAACTGAGTTGAGAGTTACCAAGAACACATTATAAAAGTAAAGGAAAACTGTTTGGAAAGATTTATTTGAAATGATTCTTTGAATATGATGATTTTGATATCAGGAAACTAGTTAAATGACATAATCATGGTGCTGATATCAGTATGATAATTTTGACTTACCAAAACCATTTCATGATGATAATAAATGAACTCTGAGAGGGGTCCTTCATTGGCAGTCCAAACCCTCTTGTAAACATGTGTGCGAGGTGCCGGTCCAACATACCGAATGTCTTCCCATCCACAGGTTTCAATGATTTCATTGAAGTCCTCAGCATTCTTCACATCGAAACCGCGAAGCAGGACAGCACTGTTCTTGATGATCATTTGTTCAAACCAATCTTTCTTGTTCTTCAGACCCAATAGCAAGGATGCTAAGTCACTCTTGTTAGGCTCTGAAGGTTTCAGCACCAAGGGAATGGTTTCACCATCTAGTACTTTTTCTCCTTCAACGTTACCCACCTTGAAGTCCTTGCAAGAAAACTCCATCTTTCTGCCACCTTTCTCTGATATCAAATGCTTGTATGTTAAGTGATATTTACTTATGAGGGATTACCTATTTATATAGCAATGGTTGGTGTTAAAAATTTATATGTTGATGTAACACGAGGCTGGCTTTGAGGATTCTTCTTCTTGTTGTTATCTAACTGTTCTTATGTTTTGCAAGGAATTTAGTTTCCTAGTTCTTTTTTATTTGGATTGGCCTTTTTTTAAAACATTATTTTGGCTTTGGTTCCAAGGTATGAAACTGCTAAATGCCACATGGACATTATAAACCATTTGAATGTAGTGCAAAGTTGACGTACAGGCCAAAAAATTGATGTAACCAATTAATTATAATCCTCCAAAGTCCTAGTAAAAGTAAAACCAACGACAAAGTTCATAGTAATCATCCCTAAACTTTGGTCAAGAAACTCAAAATTTGGTTGTTATAGCATGAGTATCTCCATGAGAAACAACTTGGTCGAATTGAGAGCATCTACATTTTGTTGGAGCTAGTTCTCCTAGCAGATTCTTCTCCCATATATGAAACTTAAATACGAAACATTGTTTAATGAGAATTAAGCATGTATCAACTTGAACTGACCACCTGTTGTATCTTATACTTTGATTGGGTAGAAGTTCGCCATCAACTGATTCACAAGAACCATTACTTTAAATAATAATTTCTGGTAGGAATTTTGGAAGCACCTTGGTTAATCAGATGCATTATGAGATGAAATTTCTTGCTCTATACCAAGAAGTTATCCTCCACCAGCTCTAACACAAAGCAAATAACTCCTGTTTACCTTGGGTAGTACTAGTCTCACATGATGAGCTAATTATTTCTTGATCTGCAGGCTGAAAAATCAAACCAAATATTATAATGAATAAATAGTATACTTATATTTGACTGTTGAACTTACATTCATAAAATATTCAGGATGACTGTCTAATTAGTTTGGATGTT
Organism: Lotus japonicus; assembly: GCF_012489685.1. Classification (NCBI taxonomy): domain Eukaryota; kingdom Viridiplantae; phylum Streptophyta; class Magnoliopsida; order Fabales; family Fabaceae; genus Lotus; species Lotus japonicus. The sequence goes on along the minus strand of NC_080042.1, from coordinate 75,500,319 downwards.
CCATTACTCATTAGCATCACTTTCACTATTCATATGAAGTCACAACTTCAATTTCATGTACATTTGTCAGGTTAAATAAAAATGGTCTGATCAGCATGTACACTTAGTTTGAACTTTTGACTATGTATTCTATTTTCTGCTAGGAGACTGATTTCTTTATTTATATGCAAGAGTCTAACTTGCCTCATATAAACTCAAGCCAGAAACACTAGACAACTGAATAATCCAACTTATTATAGGTTCATATTTTAAATGAAGAGACGAATGACAGCCAAAGCAACTTATTTAAGGGCAAAAGTACGTATTTAAGAAGCAACTATATGTTAGGTTCGGATAGTAAATTTGCAGGTACATTTTCCTGAAGACTCACAGTTTAGTGCAGTAAGATCCACGGCTTAACTATGTAAGCAAAAACATATTAGTGTCAGCTTGGTCGACGCTAAACTTTGATAGTTCTTCTATCCTTGTATCCGTATAAGCTCGCTTAAATCCTCACACTCTCTCCAAAGTCCAAACCTCTTCTGCCACCTCTCCCTCCATGGTCCCACGGTCCCACCATTACTCACTAGTTTTATTAAAATACTATTAATTAACTTATGTATAAAAATAATTTAAAAATAAATCTATACTAGAATACAAAATTTAAACTCAACGCAAGAAGAAGGAGATATATAAACCTTTACTTGTGATTTTAAAAAAAAGAGGATTTATTATGTTGGCCTCATAATCTAGACATGATCTATTCTATAAGATTGGAATACCAGTTTATCCGCATCTAAGAAGGTTTCATCGATTGGTTCGTCCTTGTCCATGTAGACCATTCCTACGAGACTTGGCATAAATTGTGGCACTAACATGATCCCTCGCTGTGAAAAAAAAAAGGTTGGCGAAATTGCTTAGATCTTCTCCCGATGCGAGCTAAGCTACATCATCGTGGTTTAAGGGTTGATCATTTGTGTCCATTATGCCTCACAATTAAGGAGTCAATTCACTATGCTTTGTTTTTTATTTCTGTGATCAAAGGGATGTGCATGGTTCACTTCTCCCCTTGGTCTTCGTCTTGATCGTGAGTGTCACATGCATGAGTTCATGGCTTGTTTCTTAGTGTCTACTTATTCATCCAGATCATAATTTAATTTTGATGCACCTATCTCTCCTTTGAGCTTGGCAAATTTTGGTTTCATTGTTAGGGATGAGCATGGGGAAGAGTTGGCGGCAACAACGTCAACATTGGTGGAGGTTTTGTCTCCAATTATAGCGAATGCCCTTTGCTTCATGTGAGCACTTTTCTATGACTTCAGACCTTTGTTTCAGAAGGGTATGTTTTGGAACTGATTGTCTTTAATTGTTTGAGGGTTGGAAGCATCATCCCAAGAATAATTCTTATTTTACTTCTATTATTTGTGATTGTAGGAATTTGTTTTCTTGTTTTGATATTTTTCAAATTTTGTTTGTTGTCATTTTGGCAATTTCATTGCTAGTTATTTAATATTTAGTTAGGCTTTCTTTTCGTTTGAACAATGTTGTTAGTATTAAAGAAGTCCCTCCATACTCTCTTCTCTTATTTAGATTGATGTATTAGCCTTTGTACCATATTCTTCTTAATGTGAGATTTTTTTTAAACTAATCATAATATTAAATGATAAATGAAAAGACAATTAGATCCATAACTATTCTGATATTTCAGAAACAAATAATATTTTTTTAGGATTCAAGCCTTATTTTCAATACAACCATACAAAAAGACAAACTTAAATTATGATGAATGGATAATTACGTGTAAACTTAAACTTATGTAGTGTCATACATCTAATTTCCTAAAAGAATCACATATAAGCTAAATAAAATAACCCTTTAACATATAGTTATTTAATTTCCCTAAAACCCCTTTAGTACAGCACTCACTTTACCACTGAAATCAGTACACAGTCACATACCAAGGTGGATCTAGAACAGAGTTGTCGGCATCTCTCAGTAGAGTACACAGAGATACCAACACCAACACCAACCACCACTTCTTATGGCCAATCTCTCTCCCACACTCCCATCAGTACCTCTCCTCTTCTTTGCAAGAATTTCAGGGCTCACAGTAGCACTGCTTGTTCTCTTCTGGGCTCTTGCCTTCAAATCCAGCTTCCTCACTCACTCCCTTTCCCAACAAGACCTCATCTATGCAGTACACACCACAACTTGCTCTTTTTTTCTGCATTACTTCCTTTCTTCATTCCCTGATTAGAAAGTTACCTTTTTCCAATTAGCTAGCTAAAGGAGCTTCCTTTTTCCTGTGTGTTTTTTTACTGCAGATTCTTCATCCTCTTTTGATGGTCATTGGATTTATCATCTTAAGTGGAGAAGGTAAGCTTAATTAATTAGCTAGAAACTAGTTTTAATTATCAGAGAAACCCTGAAATGTGATACATTATATCATGTTATTGGTCATTAGGTGATTTTTTGTAATTTGAAAATGAAATGCTGTGCAGCAATCTTGGTGCATAGATGGTTACCTGGGTCTAGGAGCTTGAAGAAATCAGTGCACTTGTGTCTTCAAGGGGTGGCTTTGACTTCTGGGATCTTTGGGATTTGGACTAAATTTCAGGGACAGAATGGGATTGTGGCTAATTTCTATAGCCTACATTCATGGATGGGTTTGCTTTGTGTATCCCTCTTTGGAGCTCAGGTAATTAATTCATCTTCATATTCTTCCAGGATTATTTCTTCATATTTTCTTAACTTAATTAAAATCTTTTGAAAACTATGCTCAATTGTAATCCAGTTATATATGTCTTAATAGCGCTCATTAATCAGGATAAATTGTTTTAATGAAGCTGGTCTACTTTTCAATCAATCTTTGGTTTTTTAATGAAATTATTTTGGCAAAATTAACTAAGCTGAATTCAATAATGTCACTATGTTCATAAATAGGGGCTCGATAATTGATATTGATGATGACATTGTGGCCCCTCTGTCTCTTTTTAGTTTTTAGAAGGAAGACATATATTGCGTTAACCCACCATTTTTCTTGAAATCATGAAAAACAAATTCATTAGACGAAGTCCCGTAAGAAAACTATACTTGTTGCAAATGTTAGTAAGATACTTTTAATACAATTTTTTGACATATGATATATTATTAAGTGGAATTTCAGCCCCTAACTCACTTTCTAGTCACTTGTATGTAGTCTAATAAAAAAATGTATATAAAAAAATATGCTACAAAAATATTTATAATTTATAATTTTTTAAAATCCTTTTGTCATTGTTTTGAACTCAACGAATACTTTTGATATTGATACTGTATTTCTAGTTGTGTACTTTTTATAAAGTACAATTAATTTAAATAATGAGAATTGAATTTAATTGATGATAATAATTGTTTTTACAACTAGAGCTTATTATAATAATATAATATTTGAAAAATAAGGAAATGATCCTACCAATACCATGTTAGTAACATGTAAGCAACCTACACTTATCTTAATTAATAGTGTACCCTGTGATAAAACATTGGATAGAATATTATTTTAAGCAAGAGCACTTGTTCAAGGGGGGTAAAAGAGCACAAAGATACACTTTGGTTCTGGAAATGTGTCGGTCGTTTACATTCATCCCAGGTTGGATCAAATGAAACCAAAAATAACAACCAAAGTTTAAATAATTTGTAACAGCTAGCGTTTATTTTCACTGTAATAATTCATTTTACCAGCAATGTTCAGAGTGGTAGTGGCTCTGGTTTCTTGAGCTTACAGTCTTAAGTTCGATCCCTGGATCCATGTTTATGAAAAACAACCCTGTCGAGAGGGGTCTCTGCTTTGATGGTTGATAGTACTCCAAGGGTTCCCTATGGAGTATACCTATGGTGGGGAAAAAATATTTTATCATTTACTAATATTATATTTCCATTTGCACTATAAAAATAAAAGAGATTATATTTTGGAGCTGATTTTACAGTGAAGGTCAGCTCTTATATAATCTTCGCCATATATGTGCAGTGGTTGATGGGGTTCTTGAATTTTTGGCACCGGGGAGAGGCGCGTTCAGCGAGGATAAGGATCTTACCTTGGCATATCTTCCTGGGACTATACACTTATGGATTGGCAATAGCAACTGCTGAAACTGGATTGCTGGAGAAATTGACATTATTACAAACAAAGAGAAATGTACCTAAACACAGCACTGAGTCCATTGTTGTTAATAGCTTAGGTTTGGGTCTTGCCCTCCTAAGTTGCTTTGTTATTTTGGCTGCTGTTTCACCTAAGTATCAATCATCTCTTCAAAGCAAACTTTTGTACTTAGACACGAGGTGTTTGTCATCTTAATCAATAAAACGCTACACTGGCTGATTTGCCTTTTCTGATCAATAAATTCATATGCCTTACATTGTGGTCATAGTGAGCATTTTGAACTTTAAAGAAGATATGAGTTATTTTGTTTTGGACAAAATAGATATTGCAAAATTGTATAAACTAGTTGTCCTCTTATTGGGCTTCCCACTTTTACTCACTCATGATAGGCCCAAACAGATTAATTACAAACCAAATGGCTGAAGGCTGAAGGCTTTTCGGCCTGTTTTTAATGATAATCATCCATTGACCAAAAAAAAAATGGCTGAAGGCTTTTATATAGTTTTATTATATTTTATTTGGTTATGTTATTATTAATTTTTTATAATGTTCCCTGTAATTAAATGGTGTCATATGTAGGAAGATCTCACTCTTGGTAGCCATATATTGTATCTTTTGTTTTTGAGAAATTAATTAGAAAATTGATACAATTGTTTTTTAGCCTTTCATATTAGAAATTAAGGTTCTTTTACTTGATAGGATGATCACCCTATCAATTGGTGTTTTTATCATCGATCTCGTTCCTTCTTCTGCGCCACACTTAGTTTTCCATTATTTCCACTTCTATGAGATTTCAACATTTCTACTCTTAGGCCACATATTAGATTCTTCTCATCTACACCTTATTCATCCCTTTCATATTATCCCAGTTCTACAACACACTATTACTCCAACATTACCTACTCCATTATCCCCAAATATTAGTTTATCGACATTGATGTCCTTGTGTGGTGAGTATCCACTATGGTAATAAGAATATTATTTTTATTAGATTCTCACAAACAACGTCAATTGATCTTCCTCTAGTTTGAGACCTGGTTAGTGATAAAATCCCCATACTAGTTGAATGGTGTTCGATTGAATGTTTGATGGTGCAACGATGGAAGTACTTGCAACTTAAATTAGTTCAAGACCAAAGAGAATCCCTTGGCTATTGAAGAGCAATAGGAGAGAAAATTAATAGTCTCTTTTAGCTTACAATGAGTGTAAACCTTACATACTTGGTTGTCCTCTTATGTTCAACGACTAGGAGTTAGCCACCTGTTTATGTGACATAACTAGACCATGTGACAATAGTTTAACCTTGGCCGAAACACCTTGATTATGGTTGAAATTGTTTAACTATTGTGTTAAGCCAGCTATTTAAAACGATGAAAGTTTTATCCTCCTTTGTCTTGTGACTTAATCGCGACGTTGAACTTTGTTGTCTTTGGACTTGATGGCTTTAGGCCATGTGGTCAGATCTCAATCAAAACAACAAAGATTATATTCATCTTGGTTTGTGCTCACTAGTTAGGAGTTAGGGCATATTTGGAATGAGCTAACCCATCTTTTTCCTAAAGAAAATTAAAGGTAAAGTCTAAGAACATAGATTCCCAAAACATTGGGTGAAACTAGTACAACAATTTTCAAGACAGGAACACACACTCCATACTCCAATTGAGGTTAGGTAGCACGGTGTCTGTCCCTGTAGTTACTCTACTCTCTCGCCGCTGCTCCTCCGTCAGCCACCGCGTCAGCCACCACCTTCCTCCTCCTCCATCCTAACCCTAACAATGTGGCCTCCTCCCACTTCTTCTTCAACAAACTCTTCCTTCTGCTTCCCCTTCCCTTCCACTCTCTCTCATCGCCCCCTTTTCAACCCTCCTCATCGTCCCACCCAATTCCTCTTCCCCCGCCGCTTCCACCTCTCCGCTTCCCTCTCCCGCTCCGACGATCTCAACGGCTGGGCTATCCTCGACTCCCCTGCCCGCCCTACCACCACCCACAAAGGCTTTCCTTCGAATGCTGTAGTGGGTGTTGGCACTTCCCTCGCTCTTCTCCTTGCTCTATTTGGTACTTTCTCACTATCCAGGAAAGGTTCGTTTCTCTTACCTTTCACTTCCATGTGTGAACTAGTTTTTGGTGGTGTGAAATTGATGTGTGTTTTGGTTTGGTTTTTGATTAGGTTTCAATGTTCAACTCACGAGCCCGTTGCAAGCAATGTGGAGTAGTCCTATTGAAACTCGAGAGCATCGCGACAAGGTTGCTGAAGAGCTCCACATTTCTGATGAGGCCTCCCCTGAGGCTGTTTTGGAAACTGTTGCATTTGCCCCCTGTTAGTGTTACAATTACCGTGATTATGTTTTTATTTAAGTTTATGATGTTTACCAAGGGATCGAAGCATATGTCTCGTATTGTGATTGTGTTCCTGTTAGTTTGTGTGTTGATGGACTTGTAATTCTGATTGGTCTGGGATTACTAACTTAAAACGCTTTTTTAATTATTCCTTTCTTAGTTTGGCAATTTTGTGTTTAGGATTAGGCTTGAGTAGCCTTGTGTTTATAGTGGTTTCTTGCAATGTCCTCATCTTGTTGTTGTTACTATCAGCAACTGTAGAAAAGTTTGAACGTGTTGCGGTTCCAGTTTCTGTGGATTCTACCCAGGAAGAAGCATTGTCTGTCTTAAAAACACTCAAGGTTTGTTTCTTTGAGCAATATTTTTATGAATCAGTGACACTGCTAGTATCCATCTACATTGTGTTAATGGTCTGCATAACCATTTATTGAACCACTACTTATTGGAAGTCTGGAAGGGTTCATTTATGTATCAACCATATTAGCTAGGAACAGGGCCGAAACCTTGTATAGATGATAATAATCCCACAAACATTATTAGTTATTTTCTTTGGTATACAAATATTTGGGCCCATTTGTTTAAGCTTAAGAAAAATTGATTTAGTTTTTAGAGATTTTACGTAAAAAGTAGAAGGTACTTTTTGTTTGGTTACAATTCTTTGACTCGTGAACCTTAGGTCTTCGACTTATTTAGTTTGTAAACACTGCTTGAGTCATTTGTTATGATTGTGGTTATGCTGCTTAAGTTTTTAGCGGATGTATGCTAAAAAATAAAGCAAGCAAGAACTGAGGGAGAGAGCCAGTGAAATTTTGATGTATGTAGTATATCGTTTTAGTTAAGAATGATACTCACAAAGTTTGATTTGGTTTACCTCCAGAGAACTTTTGATGCAGTTTGACATTTATGTTATGGTGTACTTAAACTTGTACTGCTTAGTTCTTACATGGAATATGCTCTTGTATATTTGTATGTTCCATTATGCAGCACTAAAACTACGTGCTATTATTTTGGAACCTTGGGTAGAATCGTAGACATGAAACTAGTAGTTTTTGCTGATTGATCTAGATAATTGAAGATGATGTGGAAGGTAATGAGCTGTGTACACGAAGAGAATTTGCTAGATGGCTAGTTAGATTGAATTCTTCTTTAGAAAGGTGCGTTCATAATGCATCATGCATGTCCCTTTACAATCAGTGATTGGTTTAAAGCTAAAAATGTACCTTTGCCTGGCTTTCATCAACAACTGGTTTCTTTATCTTCCAGGAATCTAGAATACAGGATTGCCCCAGTACTATCACTTTCTGGATCTGTAGTTACTGCATTTGATGATGTTAGTGTTGAAGACTCAGATTTTCGATACATTGAAGGTAAAAATGATGAAACTCCGACCCAAAATGTTTGTTTCTTGGAATCAGAAATTGAATTTTTTTTTTTCAATTTGAGGTTGAAGTTTTAGCAGAAGCCGGTGTGGTCCCCAGCAAATTATCTTGGAAGAATAGTTCCAATTCTGGTGGATCTGACAGTGAAGAAAACATAAGTTTTTTTCCTGACAGGTGAATTCGTGTGCCATCCCTCTTCTACACTTCTCAATCGTATGCCATTTTACTGAATAGGAAATATGTGCACTGTAGATTCATTTCACGACTAGATCTGATAGACTGGAGAGCTCAGTTGGAGTATAAATTTTTCTTTGGGTCAATTGACCAGGTAAGCTTTTTTCAGAATCTAATCATTTGAATATTTATTAATTTGCATGATAAAATCTACCGCTTGTCTGTCAGCTCTTAAAACCTGACTTTTTTACAGTCCAGATATCAATTAAAAAAGCAGGTTATATGGATGTGAAGGAGATCACTTCTCTCGCAGTTTATGTGGACATCTTGGCAGGGGATAGGAGCATACTCAGAAAAGTATTTGGTATCATTTCTCTAGCTTTTCCTCCATGCAATGATGCTTTTTTTGTCTGTCTGACAATGACAAACTGGTTAAGCAAATCAAATTTCTTTAGACTGTTATATTTGCAAGCATGCATGTTTTTTTTATATCTTTTATGTTTTCAAGGGTTATTGACCAATCATAGATGATCAGAAATTTTTCTTTTCATTTAAAGTTCACAGTAAATACAAATTCCAGTTTACGTATGTTTCGCAATGGGAACAATGAAGGTTGTTGATATCAAATGTAGAACCACAGAAGCTTAACCAAATAAGTAACAAAATTGAACTCAAGAATTTTCAATACCCATTTTATGCTTATACCATGATGAGTAAATGAATGAAGAGTGAGGCTTGTTATATATCTTATCTTTGAACTGTGGATGGTCACTATTTAATTATTTATCTAGGAATGCCACACTGAAGAATGATCATATAAAGATTCTACTGTGAACTAATTGTTACAGGACAGAGCAAGCGATTGCAGCCAAACAAACCTGCAACAAAAGCACAAGCAGCTGTGGCTCTGACAAGTGGCAGGATGATGGAAGCAATATCTGCTGAATTGTTAAGAATAGAAGCTGAAAATTCTGCTCGGCAAGCTGCGGCAGAAGAGATCAGGTCTGAGTTGCTTAGCCGAGGAGACATACAGAAGTTTTGGGATTTGAAGCTTAGTGAAGAGAAAAGTCGTGGTTTTGATGCAGAGAGGCTTTATCTCGATGCAGTAAACAATTTGGAAGAAGAAACAATCAATCAAGATAAGATACATGCTGAGTATTTAAAAGAAAAGGAAGCAATGGATTGTCAAAAGCAACTGCTGCTTACTTTAAAGAAAGAAGTTGATGAGATATCAGAAAAGCTTGCATCAGAGAGAGTCATATATGTAGATGAGAAGCAGATTGTACATAAGTTGCTCAAAGATTTAGAGTTCAAGCATGAAGAAATGCTTGACACCAAATCCACACTGGAAGCTGAGAAAGAAGCTCTTCAGATTCTTAGGTAATTTATGAATTGTTTGTTGTCTCCTTTTTGGCATAATTACTGTCATTTAGTGTAAAGTCAGCTATCCATTGGAATACTTTTTCGATTTATGGTTTTCCAATTAGAATTCTGAAGGATTTTTCTGCATGATGGAAAACAGTCAAAACACATTTTTTTCAAGATTGATTGATGGTTGAGTCAGATTTTGAGAGGGACATTTGGGTAGAGAGTAGAAACTAATCCTTATGTCTATAGCGTCTCTACCTAGCACAATCTGCCTCTAATTCCGTCCATGACCATGATCACGTCTTGTCTTGGGAATTCTACATTTTTAGAAACTTGTTTGGGAGGGAAGCTAGTGACACTTGATTTTCTTTTTTAAAAAGACTGAACATTGTCTCACTGAGGTCAGCAACGTGGGTCAATTGATGCCATTGGGTTCTTTGGAAAACCAACGTGCCAATTAATAATTTAAGTGTTTTGTAATTATTTCTCTGCAAGTTTTCTTTGGTTCACATTGTGCATCTGAATTGTTTTCTCTTAGGCCAATCATGTCCAGGTTATTGACATTTCTTTTACCTCTAATTCCATTCTTATATCTGGACTTCAGTTTTTGAAACTTGTTTGATCTAGAAGCTAGTGGCACATGATTTTTTTTTACGGCTACAACAACCCAGTATGTCTCACTGTGTCTGTACATGGGTCAATTGATGTCCTTGGATTCTTTCGCAAGCCAATTTTTTTTATAAAACCATTTAACATCAGCCATAAGGTGCTTTTTAATTATTTTTCTTAAAGTTTTCTCTTGTTCTCCTCGTGCATGTGAATTGTTTGCCCTTGTGGGCAACCATGCTCCAGGTTAGTGACTTAGTGTTATGTCTAGTGATGTCCTGTCTTTGGATGCAAATATATGCATAACCAAGCATTGAAGTGTGGAATGATCTAGTGCAGGATGAGTTAAGTTTCTGGCACGTCTTGATCTTGTAGTATTAAAAAAACATAAATCAGTCATTAGAAAGTCATCATTTGATGCATAAATTAGTGAATCTGCTAGAAATTGTGGATGTATTTTGAATTGGGTGTCTGATGAAGAGTGCAAATGTTGCAGATCTTGGGTGGAGGACGAGGCAAGAAGAAGCCAAGCTCGGGCAGCTGTTCTTGAAGAGGTAGCGCGAAGATGGAAATGGGATGACCAAGCTTGAGAGTTATAGGGGATGCGTCCTTTAAATGTAAATTATTATCTTTTATTTACTGATAGCACAAATTCTTTAGGGTTCAATGGTCTGTTTGGTTTGGTCTTCAGGGAGAGAGGAAAGGACTGAGGCTGGTAATTAGCCTCATCCTTCTTTTGGTATACACATATTAAAAGGGGAAAGGAAGAGATTTCAGTGGGCTCCAAAGATTTTTCCACCCCTCTCGTGGGATTGGTTGGGGGTGAAGAAAGTGGAAATGCAGCTAATGTTTTCTTTATCTGTTTGTGGTTCCTGTTTTAACTATTTCAAATCTTGGATGCTTTAGAAAATTCTGTTTCAACTATTATAGAAATAAGAATGACAAGAATGACGTTTTACAGTTATACATTTGTATCTGCATAGTTTTACAACACATGGAGATTGCATTACACTTTTTTTTTTGTCAAAACAAGGTTTCCTTAGCAACTTTGGATTCTTCATGAATTTTTTCCCTGCATCAAAAGTCCAAGTTAAACACATGAAACATATAAGAATTTGGATAGGTACCGATGGAAATGTGATGCGTCCTTTAAATGTAATTTTTTTATATTTTATTTACTAAAAAAGCACAAATTCTTTAGGGTACAATGGTCTGTTTGATGTGTTTTTGTTGAAGGTATTTCACACAATATATATAATTTTGGATATCTATTATATTCATAGATATGCAAGTAGATATTCATATTTAGATTTTAGTGTCAAATAGTTTTTTTTTCTTTTTTCATTTGTATGAAATGCTAATCTAGTTTTTAAGAACATAAAATATGTGTGGGGATGCACAGATGGATACAGCTAGTCGAACAAAGGCCTAGGTCCATAAATTGGTATGTATTAATTGGATAAACTCATCTGCCCACTTGTCTTTTGGTTTATGGTTCTACTTGTCATGTTGTCACCACTCTACAATATCTTCTACGTTTCTCTTTTATATCGATTTAGCATATATTTATTTGGAATATTTCTTACTTTTCTTATTATGATAAGACAAGACAGCCAATGAACTAAAGTTAGGTCTTAATCAGATTTTTAAGGTGGTATAGAGTATATTTTAATTATAGAATTGTCAATACAAAAATTTAAAACCATTTTAACATCTTGCACAAAAAAAATCATGTCAAGCTTAATTAGCTTCATTTTAACTCTCACCTATTTATTGGTTGAGATTTTAAGTCCTTTGCGTTGCAATAAAATTTGAATTGGTGAGCAACTTTCAACAAAAATATCATCTGACGCTCATACTTAAGAGTGAGTCGCTGCTAATTTCAACAACATTTCACTTAGCTATACCTGATAATATGGATATGTTTCTCTTCATTCTCACATTTTTTATTAAAGAAAAAAGTTAACATCATTAAATCAAACACGCAGTTAAGCTATCCATGACAAGAAGTAGTAGAGAAATGCCAAAAAGACTAAATAGTGATGTTTGTGGGTCAAAGCAATAAACGTTTTAGCTTTTTTCATTGCTCATAAGATTCCACATGCTTCCGTCCACTGAGTAAACTTCAGTCTTTACTTTCATATAGCATGTATTATTCTGTATCAACTTTGCATCCTCCATTTTTTTGGAAAATCCATGTAGAGCTTGCCGTTGAGCCGGACCCATAGGTTTCGTATAGGGTGCATTATGCCCAAAGTCTTGCACCGGTGCATGAACGGTTTGTGACCATAGAAACCGCATATTCCTTTAAGATTCCTTGTTTATTTCCAGGTAGTTATATTTATATTGGAAAGAAATGATTTTGAGAATGACTGTACTGACCCTCGCTTAGTGAAGGATATAAATGACATTAGTTGAAATGAATTGTTCTTGGGTAGAAGGATAAATTGGTGGCTTTAACAGTAGTCCACAACATCTGAATCCTGGTAGATTTAATGGTAACCCAGATGTTAAAGTAGTTAGTTTCCATTCGTTATTTGTTTTAGATGTCATTACCCAAAAATGGGTTTATCTATCGAAGTTATGACTGCCGTTTATTGTTAGTATTCGTGTAAAAGCATGTTATGTTTTTGTAAATACGTAGACGAGACCTTCCATGGGTGACGCTGAAGGAGGAGGAGGTAGAGACCTCTGGAGGTTGAAGAAACAAACCAAGTATACGACAAAGCTGTGTTTCGGGCCTTAAAAGCTTGGACTTCTAACAGTCCAATAAATGGATGGTCTTAAAAGCTTTTGTTGTAGGCGGTAGTGTTATTGAAGAAGGCCAGGTAGTAGCAATGTATAAAATAACCACATTCAATCAATGCCCACCTAATTCAATGATTAATTTGTTTTAATGTGGGTTTTTTTTTTTTTTGAAGGTTTTGATGTTTTGTGGTCGGTTGTGTGTGTAAACATAACAATTTGATGGGAAGAATATTATTTTAATATCATATAGCGTATGTAATTTTATTGTGGGGCAAACAAGTTCTGACTCTGATGCAAAGTCAAATGTATTAGGAATAAGAAGTTTTGATATGATGATAAGGGATATGAAGACAAGAAGCTCTGAGTGAATGGTCAAAGGTTGTGATGATCCAGATTAGCCGGACTGTGGAGCACTAATACATTGGAGAGGAATTTGTCCACTCAAAAGCTATATGTTGGCATCTTTATCCTTTTGTCCTAGTCTAAACCCTAAAAGACTTGAAGTTTTGAAGAACTAAGGCACGCCGGGACTTTGATAAGAAGTCATATGTACATTGCAATTCAAGGACGGGGGACCGAGTAGGTGATAAAGGTTTTACCACCTCTTTATCCTTTTGTCCTACTCTACTCTAAACCCTAAAAGATCTTAGCATTTTACTACCTTCATTCTTCTTAACTTGTTTATAATTTTCTTAATTAGAAGCTGGTAATTGTAAACCGAAAGTTGATTGAAAAGGTTCTTTGTATTACTTAAGGACGGGGACCGAGTAGGTGATAAAGGTTTTTTCGTTGTTAGTACTGCTTGCTTTGAAATTAAACTGTTATGATTCAATCATAGCAAAGCAGATACGGGTTTATCGTACTTAGGGATTTTGTGAACATTGGTTCTACCAGTTACATATTGACCAAGCAGATGAAAATATGTATGATAAATTGTTTTTATGAGTTTTAATACGAGGAAAGTGGTAAAAGAAGGATAACCGATTACTGAGATAACAAAGAAGAACATTTATTTAGGAAAGCATTCACCTAATCCTCTGATTGTATTAAACACAAACACTGAAGTAAAGGTTTATGTCACTTACGATGTTGAGAGCTTTTCACGTAACTATCTAGGTGCATTTATCAGTTGGAATTTCTAGATGCATTCGCTTACCATCTAAAATTCCCAAAAGGAATAATGTACATAAAGTTCTCTCTCAAAGTCATTCCCAATGGGGAATTCATCCTAAGACAAGGTACCCTAGGCTTGCAAGACTTTGTTTGTTACTCCGAAAACTCCTGTTAGAACTTAGAAACCCAAATGTCACGTGGAAGGCTACTACTGTTCCTATACAAGATACTGTCATTCTAGGACAACTAGGCCACCACTTGAGGGGAATTAGATTTCCCACCCCACTAATCCCACTAATAAGAAATGACACCTCACATAAAACAGTTCTGGAACTGTAATTCCCGAAATAATTTGGAAGTTGAGTTACCGAAGTATTTTCCCATTTAAAAGTGTGATATTACATTGTATTTTGCACTGACGGAAATTTAAATCCCGAATTAATTCGGAATATAAAATTCTGAACTCATTTTAGGGTTTGTCTACGGCTATTTTAGTCTTTTAACCCACAAATTATAGGGTTTTCACTCATCTCTGTTGTTCTTGCCACTAAACTTTGTCGTTCTTTCCACTTCTTCTACCATCTCTGCATGCGCAGCCTTCACTCATCCTCTCGCGTGACCATGGATGTAAGCATACACCGTAGCTGCAGGTAGCGCTATTGTGGTGTTTATAGTGTTTGATGTTAGGGTTGTTTTTTTATGCATCTTATACTTGTTATGACCTAATGGTGTCGTGTGTTAGTCTGTTAGGTGTTCTTGTTGGCAATTGGCTGATTAAGAAAATTTGGGGCCCACGGATTTTATTTTGAGGCCACATATTCAGTTTATTAGTATTTGATATAATGGGGAACACAAACCCGTAAATCAGGATTCAGGAGCTGAGCAATTGATGATCACGAGTGTAGACGGATTCTATAATCTTATTTTATGGTTAATATTATCTTATCTTGTAATATTAGAATTAGTAGTGTCCTATAAATAGATAAGACCTCTAACCCTGAAAGTGTGCTGGTGTGCACCAGATGTGTGCAAGTACGCCGCAATTTGGCAGTGTGCGAGGGGACACTGCAATATAAACTGCTCTCGTAAACACAATTGATTATCGAGAATCAATAAAGGGAGCTATATCTACTCTATAGCCGCAGAGGTAGGCACAATTTGCCGAACTGCGTGAACAAAGCTTTTGTGTTGCTTTCTCGCCCTATCGTACTGTCTGAATGAAGTTGTGCATTTTCACAACAATTGGTATTAGGGTTCATATATACCTTTTGAAGTGAAACCCAGTTTCGACAATATCCAATACTTCTTGAAAAACCCACAATTGCTTTCATCTGAACGCTCCAACGATTCTAATTCTTCCCATTGAGAACTGGAAGATTCATGGGGATGCCGATGTTCGTCGTAGTCATCTCGTAGCTACGATTCTAGATCCTTGAACACTGACGTTGGTGAGAAAGCGAATTGGAGAAGAAATCAAGACCGTTTTGAACTGAAGTCGAAGGTGCTTTCAGTATGGAAACAGATGTATATGGTTATTCCATCTCTCTCCACATCTAAGAAAGGTGTATAGAACATTTTTCTTGTTGCAATATTATGCATGGCGTGACATGAAAAAAAGGGGGGAATGGGTGCTCAATGCGAGTTGGCTAACATTTTCAAATAATATTGGCGGCACCGCAAGTTTTTGGGGTCATGGTTCCCCCCCCCCCCTTTTCCTTTTGTTCACTTTGACATGACGTAAGATCAGTAATTATTTCTTTTCTCGATAAAAGGCTTTAATCGACGGCAAACAACTTTTTTATAGTTGACAGTGCACATAATAGGACGTGGCTCAATATGGCCCAAGAAATGATATTCGTCACGTGGGTGTGTTCAGTGTTGATGTGATAATTCTTCATAGTGAAATTACATTATTCTGGCAAGTGAGATTTTTTATTCATTTGACGGAGGTCTATGCCCCTATTTGTGGCCCTATCTTTAAGGTGAAACCCAAAACCTATTAGCTACACTGTTTCTTAAATCTGCTGTGCCCCATTTCTTTCCCATTTCTTCTCACTTGTTAGTGGCCAGGAGTGAAAGACTGAACAAACAAAGCTTTGTACAAAAGGCGTGAAGGTGGGATGCAGAATAATGAGCTTCGTCGGGCGAGGAAAACGTATGTCGTTTTCGTTGGCCGTGAACCCGGTGTTTATTCTACATGGGTCGAGTGTTATAATCAGGTTGCTGGTTTCCGGGGAAGCATGTATGTATCATACAGATCGTTGGAAGAAGCTCAAGATGCTTAGCGGAGGTTCTCTGGTGAGCCGGAGCCAAACCATAATGTAATGGTTTGCAGGAACTGGATTCGTTTTGTAGTATTGGTTGCAATATTTGTTGTCATGTATGTTGCGTTCTTCTGTGTAGTTAGTCGGGGTGTTGTTTTTAAAAAGTAGATGATTAATTTCCCCAGATGATTGCATTGCAAATGTGTTGTATTATGGTCTCTTATGCTGAAGTAATGTAGTTGTTGGACATTGAGTTTCACTAATCAGACGTTGGGTTACACATTTTATTTGCAACAACATCCATCTGAATTTGGTTATTATTGGATAGGTCTTCACACTTGCTTTTTTAGAAATTGGTCAAATGATGCGCCGTTGAAAACGTAAAGGAACCATTGAAATTTTGATTAATAGCTGTGATTAAGATTGGTTGACGAAAAAGTAATAAAGGCGTTAAAAAGTAATAAGCGGTTGGAAATTGGTGCCACGTTTGATTAAAATTGGTTGACCAAACGTAATTAAGATGTATTATGAGATTTCCTAATTAAATATGGATAGGTATTTAATTTCGACGGTTTTATCACATTTTCGATTATCATCGTGATCCCAAAATGTTTACTTAAATAGTGTTAAATACCCCTTAAATACCGCGACAGATAATTGTTAACCCTTAATAACGTTACCTAATGTTACCCACCTGAGTAAAGTGCTGAGTAATTTCCATATTACTGTGATTTAGGGCAATTTGCTATAAGTTATGTAAGCCCACTATTGTTTATAGGTGGTTTCTATGATACCCACAATGTATCATACATGAAGGATGTGATTGGTCCACAACAAAAATAATTTATATTTTCATTTTTTTCTTTTTAAATACGGAGGATGTGATTGGTCCACAACCTTTTCGTGTATCATACCCACACAAGTGTTGTGGTATCGTAGCAAGCACCTTGTTTATATGCGTATAGGTATAGGTACTAGCTATGAGCCCACTTATGTCAGGGTGAGTAAACTAATATTATAGTACCTTGCATCCAATCACTTGTAATGTATCACAGGTTATCTAGAACCCGCCATTTGTGTGACGCTAAGATAAACATTAGGAGTAGTGCCCATTCATTTCAACTTGCGGGGACCTCAGCTTTACCTTAATAACCCTTGTGTTCTTTCAATGGATTCCGTTGGCGGTGTAGAGATGCCGGTGGATGATGGGTATGGTTTTAAGTCTTCATATGTTCCTGTTCTTTGAGATATCTCGTATTTAAACTAAACCTCTTTCCCTGATGCTCTTAACTGGTCTATTAATTATATTGTAGGACCGGGAATGTGACCAACATGAATTCTGTCGAGTATGAAGTGAAGGAGTTCAATGTTGCTTTTAGGTCTCTGACAAAGGCTGTCACCGAAACGCTAGTGAACTACAACGTAAGATTTATGGGTTTGTACTATATTCGATATTTAAACCTTCAGTCACCATTTTTTAACCATGGTTCTTAAATGAAACTGAATCTTTGTTCTTGAAGTGAAAAGATATTTAAACCCTTTACTGATATGTTGTTTTTTCCTTCTGAAAATGTGCACTATAGAAAAGGGATCCTCGCGTGGATGCCTTGCGGTTGTCGTTGGTGACCATAGAAAAGGCCATAGCAAAGTTGGCCATGGTTGCCTCAACTCCTACAGCTGTTGTTGGAGATGTCATCGAGGAAGAAGAAGAACTTGGTGTTGACAATGAAAGGGTGCCACAGGCCGTTGCATCTGCTCACCGATACAATACTCGTCACCGACCAGTTCCGTCAATGGTTGTTCTGTCTTTATTGTCAAAGTTATGTTTGGTTCTTATATTGACAAGTATGTGTTGCATGTAGGATGTGCTTAAAGCATCAGACACCATCGTGAAGAAACTCTTTACTAGTCCAACTTCTCCTACCAACGTGATGGAGACCCAAGTGAATGAACCCATGGAGACACCTAAGTCTGTGTTTAAAAAAAGAAAAGGGGTGATAGTAGGAAACGGTGAAATTTCAGAGGACATAGCTGAGGCAACTGACCCAAAAGATGCCATTGAATCTCCTGGAGGTTTCTTGCTCCCAAAGGTAAGCAAAGAATGATGGTCATTTATTGGTTTCCTGCCATGGTATATTTTTTAAGGCTATCAATAATTTTGAATCTTGTGGCAGATCATGAAAACTAATTTTCCACCTACTGAAGGCATGTTCATGCTGCGTTCAGAAGTCATTTTAGCTGCATATGTGTTTCATCCGGATCTAGACCCTGAGTACGTCTATGGTTGTGATGTTTAGCTAATGTTAATAACTTGAAGAATCTTGGCACGTAAATTGGATCACATTTTTGGAAACTTTTATCTCCAGGGAAATTTTGGTTCGTGCGGGGAACACAAATGTCAAACGAAGTAATTTTGAATGCCTTTGCCCTAAGAACCAAGTCAGTGATGAGGTATTGATAATATTATAGGAGCAATTTGATATTGGTTATTAATTATCTATATACAATGTTAACACATCATTCATACCCATGCCATAGATGATAAAACTGGTGACGATGAAAATTACTCATGGGCAGCAAGAGCTTCAATACCCCTGTGTGTGGGCATTACCTCCCTCATTCGTTGTAAGCTCAGACCTTGAACCTTACATTGAAGTTACGCGAATAATGCAATGGTGTTTAGTTTATAACTTGTGTATGGTTTTGATTCCAGAGAGATGTGAACAATGGACTGACATTTGTCGAGCTTGGCAAAATATACTGCAAAGATTGGATGCCTGCATATCAACGTCTCAAATATGTAAGGAAATTTGAATCCATATGCTTTCGTGTTTAGTCATTCACAATATACCACAAACGTTGAATGATATTATCAACTTAGTACATTATTTGATTTTGTTATCTTCAATCACTGCAAGGTCTATGTTCCAGTGTGTGATGAATTCAGACGTTGGTTCCTCATTGTCATCTCACTGAAGGACCATATTGTGTATCACTTAGACACTAATCTTTGGATTGCTGAAACAATTGAAAGGAAGTCACTGGTTGCATCAGTGGTACCATATATTTCTTTAACCATTTGTATTTTTCGTGCTAAAGCCTTTTCTTATTCTAACATGCGTGGATTCACCACAGTGCGCAACAATCTCAGAAGTGATGAGGACAAAAGCATATCCTCTGATCCTACAACAATTTGCAATGAACTTGTGTGGCTGGGAGATTGAACTAATCAGGGGTATTCCAAACTACCCTCAAAGGTAGCACAACATTATATCTTCATGCATTTTACATGTTATGTTCAAATGTTACCAGAAAACCCATTAAAAACCCATTTTGACGTTGTCAATCAGCTCTGATTCCGCTGTGTGGCTGCTTCGTTGGTTGCAAATGAAGCATGACTTCCACTCCCGTCCGGAATGGAATGTGAGTGCCATAGGAAAATATTGTCTTGTTTTTTGACTATATCTATCTTAGCAGATTGGAATTGAACTTTGTGGTTTTCATTTTGTCAGCCCAATAAAGAATGCATCAGGATGGACACTGCTTTGTATCTTCTTAAAGGTTTCTACAATCCTAAGCTCTTGGGTGTTACACTGAAGAGCGAATCTCACTGGGTTCGTTGCATGAATGGCTAAATGTGTAACGGTCAACCTTGGGTTACCGTAGGCATGTGTGCAGCGTTTTATTTTTTGGCAATTATGTAGGGTTTGCGGTATTAGTATCATGCTTCATTCGATTACTTATGAGGTTCATAAAGAACCTGCTTTTGTAATGGCCCTTTGTTATGTACTCAAAACTTAACGACAAACATTGGGTGCCAAACATTGTGGGTATGTAATATTGGTTTTATTGTTTCGTTTACTGTGCGTTCATGGTTATTATGTCTCACATTAGTTCGGTTCCCTCGTAACTGAACCAAAAATATGATCTTGTTTCCGGTTTCGAGCATCATTATAGGTACGGAATGTCAATCGTATTAAATGCGATGGAAATGATCTGCGATTGGTTGGTAAAACTAACCAGGGATTGAGTGCGCAAGCATTGGAAATCGTATTTTGAGGATGTCTGACAAAGTTATAGTAGGTTTCGATTACTGTAGTGTCTGAAGGATATTAAATGCACACTACAAACACAAATCACCCTAGACACCCACCATTGCTTTAACGTGTCCCACCGGATTTCATTCGCTGTAGATTAATTGCTTATTTACTAACACACCAACCTTCCTTCAACCACTTAAAATTTGGCCTTTATATCACCGGTGAGGCCATTATTCATTTTAGAACAACCATTGTTACAACTGTGTATCTTCCTCCACAAAGAAATGACGAGATGTTATGTGGTGTTCGAGGGAAGGAGACCGGGAATTTATCTGTCTTGGATTGATTGCCATGCACAGGTGAACAGTTTTAAGGGATGTCTGTTCAAGTCCTACGATACACTGGAAGAGGGTGCAGCAGCTCTTGAAGCACACAAAAGTCCATCATCTTCATCATCCAGAGGTAGCCACTCAAAGGCTCCTGGTAAATCTCAAGAGTATTTCAATGTAGATGGACTGAACGATTGTATTTTATATTTTCTTCTCACTTGCTATGTCCATGTTTGGATGTCATGCTATCTCTATGTATGTTTAATTTTTCCTAATTTTTTAAAATTCAGAATTAAGCCCGTGTATTGAGGAACATGTAGATAGTAACATAGTGCACAAGGAAAGCATGCAAGTAAGGTTGCGTTACGTATGCTTCACCATGAGGCAACTCGAGCCACAATACACACTTCATGACACATGTATCCTCAACGGGCAAAAAATGTATCGATACAGGGTGGCATTGTCATGTAAAATAATTGGCCGGCCAACAGTATCTTTGGGTAGATATGCAAAATCTGAAGACGACGCACGGGAAGATGCGGCGGTGTTCTTAATACGTCGCATACTTTCATCAACCGGGAAAAAAATAATAGATTACAATCACCACAATGTTGAGTTGTTAGAAAATCAATTACGACAAAGTATATTCCGTTACTTTGATTTAAGTGTAGAAAATGCAGTTCTGCTTGAGGAACTTCGTATATTAAAAGCCAACCTACCACCATGATCATTGTTAGTTTTACTTTTTTAAAACTAAATACAAGTTTTTATTTGGTTTAATTTTCTTGACGCATATATGTTTTTTTCTCATCTTGCAGGACAGAAAGAGAAGAATGTACCGAGGAAGACTTACGTTGTCTTCGTGGGAAGAAAGCCGGGTATTTACCTCACTTGGACCGAATGTCAACAACAAGTTCATGGGTTTAGTCATTGTGTGTATCGATCATATCCTTCTTGGAACCTAGCGCACCAAGCTTGGGTTTCTTGGTTACACAATGAATAGTTGTAATGCGTCAGTGATATGGATTGTAATTTACTTTTTTCCGCTATGTACCGTATGTTATGCATATTTGTAGTGAACCTCGTGTTGTTATGTTTCTAAATTACTTATTGAGAAGTATACTTTGTCCATGTTTAACAAGATTAACCCTAAATAATGTATCGTATGTTATTGTGTTAAATTAGGATATAACACTTGTACATTCCCTCTTTTTAATTTAAGATAGGTTTAAAAAAAATTGATACAACACGCTTTACTGCCCTACTTGGTCAACAACCATGAATCTTACTTGTTCCACGCGGCCCACGCGATGACAACTAATATTAGGTTTCAAACTCTATTCCATGGGGCAGTGAAGGGGGTGGCGGTACTGTAAAATGACAAAAACTCACTTTATGGGAAATCGCGTAACACTAAAAACCTAAGTAGCAAGCGGTGCGTATACGGTGGACGGTGGGATGGTTGGTGACCTGGTTCTAACACAAATTACTTGATAACTTGACAACAATGGAAGGTGAAGAAGGATCCACCGCAATGGGTGCTTCGGGATCTAAGCAGGTTTGTCCTAATTTTTATTCTCCTTTTCTATAGTAAACATGTGCGCGTGATTGTAGTATCTGTGTAAGCATCTATCGTGCACTAAACCCACTAAACATTGCAGAATGACGTTAATCATGCTCCTATGGAGACTATATTGCGTGGAATGTCAGACAAACTATGTGTAAGATCAGTAACCATACTTTTATTGGGCTTAAAATCATAACTCAACTGCGCTGTTAATGGTTTTATACCCTAACGGTTTATTTTTTTGACTCGGCAGCAAATCGTAACTCAGCTTGTAGACAGTGAAAAACGCACAAATGTGCTCATAGAAAAGTTGACAGGGGTGCAGGAAATGCTCATGCTCCAATACCAGGTAACAAAATTATCAATACATGTACTGTATTCTATTTCGAAGAAGGGTTACAAATACATAATCATATAACCCATTCTGTTACTATTCAGGGCATGTTGCTCAAGCTTGATGACCTGGAGATGAGGTACAAATTAATTGCGACAAAAATTGACTCCGGTAATCAAGCAAGGGAGGAAAATGAAGACAGGAATCAACAATATGATACCCAAAACGTGGATTACCATTCCCCTGGCAACTTCATTCGGACAGCATCAAAGGTAGACTTTGGTGAAAACAGTACGCATATCGCACGAAGGCAAAATGGTCAATTTCTATCTCCTGGTTCGTTTAGTGAGGACTACAACAACAAAGTTGTAGACGAAACAGATGACGATGAAGAACAACAACTTGACCATAGTGTGCAGTGGTATGACTGGTATAGAAGTCTTTCAAACTACGATGAACCACCAAAACAACTCATGTCTGAAGGAACAACATTATTCGTAGAAGAAACATTGAAAGACATAGGATCACAGACAAGCCAGGACTATGGCTCTGGTGGAAGGGCCCCTCAGAAAAAAAAGGTGATCACTAGTACTTTGGTTTTGCTCCAATTTGTTTACACACACTTGTATGTATACACATTAATTTTGTCTCACAATCCCAGGGTCCGCAAGGTCAAGTGGTGTCCAGAACTTTGCCATTTGCAGCACCTAAAAAACGACAAAAAACTGAACAAGTACTGAAAGCCACTAATCTTAACCCAATAGCCATTACGTCAAGGTTGGGTCCTTCGCTGCTTATCACTACCTCGAATGGTGTCAAAGACACACATATAGCAAACTCATCAGCAACTACAGGGGACAAAGTAAGAGTAAATGAACCATTTTACATTGGCATAATTTACATACTTGTATGCTGAACTGCATTGGCTGACAGTGTTGACCTAATTAATGTTCTCAACCAGTTGATAAGGACAAAATTCAGACCAACAAAAAAAATGAACCTTTCATCGAAGCAGGTGCACCTAGCTGCGTATGTTTTCCATCGCCAAATTGATCAAAGGTAATTCATTTAGAACTACAACTCAATCTCAAACATTAAATGGTTGTCATTTCAGTTGCTAACCGCCTACCTTACTGTCTGTCAGTGAAGTGATATTCAAAGTAGGAAGCACAAAAGCAACAATTAACGATTTCGACTGCTTGAAACCACAAAGCGTTGTTAGTTCACAAGTATAATTCGTGATATCCATCAGATTTCAAGTACTTTGATTTATCATTACATACATGTCATTTAATACACATTTCATATGATTAGATGATAAATTTGATGGCTGCAAAAATAACATGGATCCAACTCAATAAGAGGCCTCAGACAGTTTGGAGTTTGCCGTTGCAATTTGTAGTGAGTATTTATGATACAATTTCCAGGAAAATAACATGGTTGAGGTTGTCTTTGTCATACATGGGAATATGAAAATTACTCTTTAATACTTTTTCCAGGAATGTATTATAAGGGGTGATCAAATAGACTCTGTTGTAGAATCATTCATGGAGAATTGGCTTCACCCTTTTCAAGCACTGAAATACGTGAGCATGGATAAAGCCTTAGGTGTTTATATAATATTACATAAACATAAGTTTAATTGTTTTCTCAAAACTTCCAGGTATACATCCCAATGGAAGATGACTGTGGACATTTCTATTTGATGGTTATTGCAATAGAAGAACACCAAGTTTACCACTTTGACTCAGATTTCAGTGAAAAATCAATGAACATTAAACATAAGCACATGGGAAAATTAGTAGGAAACCACAACCCTTTACCCTTTTAATTCAATAATACATTCTGCCATGCATTCTAAACCATTTTCTTTTGTGCTTTAGTGCCAGGCCATATCTAAACTTTTCACTCTGGACATCTTTGAGAGTATGATATGCCATGGAAAGGTTCATGCCAACACATGGCAAGTAGTTCAAGTCCAGCCTCCTATAGATATCCCACAACCAAGTCAATACAACTCACCAATATGGGTGGTTGATTGGATCAGTATGGGACCATCCTTCCAACCAAATGTCCAATCAAGAGTAAGTGGTTAGTTAGGGGCTTATGAATTGTTAACATTTTTATCTCAGACAATGAATTAATGTAATGTTGTTTGTAATGACAGGTAAGGGAAGAAGAACCACTAAGGATGAAGGTTGCAATGGATTTAATTGCTGGTCATCACAACGAGGTTTGGCCACAACTTGAAGCAAAGGTGGAGGAGTTCTGGGAAAAGATTAGGCCAAGTCACCTCCAGAATTTTCAGAAATGAACAATGTCTAGCAAGTATAGATATTAACAAGATTAGGCAATTGGTCAACATGCTTTTTGTAATGAATTGAGTTCATTGAGTGACAGTGAAAATCTTGAATTAATACCTCTCTTCTAATTACACGTGTAGTTGTAATGGAACTTCCGCTACTTAAAGCTTAGATCCCAAACAAATGTATTACGAATATACATTTTACGTTTTGGTCACCAAGACTATAGTAGTGTCTGTTTTGTAATGATGGTTATTGCTAATGCAGTACAACTTTGTTGCATTCATTTAGTAAAATGGGGTGTTTACACTAGGCTAATTACACCACTACAATGACTTGTGATCCAAAAGTTGTTTAATTTACCGCATCTTTCAATTTCTTCAAAGCCCAAGGTAAAGCATCATTCAATGTAACACTTTGTCTTACACCTATTTTAACAACAATGATGCGCAAAGGATATCACTAAAAGGACAACATTAAACACAAATGATTACTTCTGTGCGCAAAACATATCAAGGAAATCATCACAAAACATATGTAACCTTCAAAGACATGTCTAGGCAAAAGTTAGACTTCAAACATAAATAACCCATCAGGTCTTGAGAATACATCATACAACATTACCACATTGCAGTATGTTACTGAGGAGGTCAAATTACAAACACAGAAAAATCTAAAAATATTAGCAATCCAAACTTCAATCTTGACTAGGAAGTGGGGACCATCATTTGTCCAAAGTGCGCTCCCAATTAACACTTCACAGTTCACTGACAAATAAGAATAACAAATTGTCATTTAAATGAGTCTACATTTCAATTCCTAACAATAATTAATGAACTTAAGCATAAAACTTTAAACTTACATCATCAACATCAAGGTCTTGTGTGCTAAAGTGGTCATACTCTGATTCATCACTTCCAATGTTCACCACGGATTCACCATTTGCTGTCAAAAATGTGCATGTCAGCTTGTTGTGACCTGGTTGCTTACACACTGAACAGTTCAAGACACGTTTTCCTCTCACTCCCGAAGACGATGCACCCTTGCCACCACGCATTTTTGACCTTATACGCACGGGGTCCCTTAACATAGCAAATTCAGTTTTCTTCATTGATACATCCCCTTTTTGACAAGACCTCTTTGCTCGACCTAGCTCAATCTGTTGATTAGCAATCTTCCTTGCATTATTGAAATCCTCAAGTGTATCAGAATTTAATTCACTCAGTACTCTGTATAAATCCATCAACGCTCCACAACGTGCACTTTTCTGTGAGTCCCAAATGTGACCCCCAACACCCTTCGCACTATAAACCCCGTCCTTTGCACCTTTCGTCCATCTTTTCATTATAAGGCACTCGGGTAACTCCTCAACCTTCAGATGGTGTAAGACAGCAATAATATGCTCACATGGCAGGCCACGTGACTCCATTTTCATACATGAACATTTATAGTCGCTTGGTTCTGCATAAACTGAAACATGCCACTCCTTCACCCCTAAAATTAGCTTCGCAACAGTATAAATGGTGCAGGTTAATGCCTCATGGCATTGTAACACTTTCAGCGTAGTAGCTTGTTTAAGAACACTAACATATAGCAGGTAAATAGCATTAGTAAAATGTTTCCCACCTGACATCTCCAGCGCCTCCATCTTTGTTTGAGGAACCGGATTCCCATCTATGGAATGAAAATCATCTGCAACCTCTCTAAACCGCATCTGCTTTAAACAATGGTGGTACTGCTCTAAGAAATCAGTCAAGTTCTGACGCGAATGGACAAACTTTCCAAGTTCAGAATGCAAACCCTCACATCTAGAGGTTGTCCGGAATCCAGCAAAAAATTTACCCCGCAAGTGAGCTGAGGACCATTTTTTCCTTGTATCATACAATCCTTGAACCCATCCGTTGTTTTGCAATCCAAACTTTGCAACCATTTCATCCCATTTCTTTTCAAATTTCCCCACATCATAGTCTCCAAACATGCAGCACTTTAAAGCCTGAGTAAACTGAGGGTTTCCAACATTGGTATTCGCATTACGGAGAAGGTGCCACGCACACAATCGATGATGTGCATTTGGAAAAACCCTATGAATTGCATTTCTCATCACTGGAGCACCATCAGTTATTACAGCATTTGGATGTTTACCATCCATTGCCTTGAGGAACTGCTCTAACAGCCACACATAAGTTTCTTCCGTTTCGTTAGCCACAACAGCAGTAGCAAAGATGGTTGTCCGGTTGTGATTGTTTACTCCAGAGAAAACCACTACAGGCAACAAATACTTATTCTTTGAATAAGTTGCATCAAATGCTAGAACATCACCATACACCTTGTAACTCAAACGACTAATACCATCGCACCAAAAGAGATGCTGAAGTCTGCGATCTTTATCTATTGTGCGCTCCCAGTACATTTCGCTGTCACTAGAACTCATTTTACAAATGAACTGAATTGCTGAAGAAGCATCGCTGTTTTGCATTTGTCTTTGCTTGCCAATTTGGTTATATACAGATCTCTTTGTGAAAGGGACATTCTCATGGCCTCCACATTGAGTAGCAAAAGCACGCCACATGTGAGGCACACCCATCCCGATATCCTTCATTCCATTTAGCTGAATTATGTCGCTCAAACTAAGTTTCCTATGAGGAGCTTGCAATCCGCAATCCACATCATCGAATAACTCATGATTGTGATCGTTGTTAAACCAAGTGCAATACCACCGAGTGGTGGTTACATCAACATGTACACGAAACATTGCTTTACACCCACATCTTGTGTCCCTCCTTGGCGTGCGCTTTCTTTGTTCAACCGATAGCCCTCTGTCTTCTCTCTTGCCATTCTTGTTGCAGACAAATTCCTGTTGAACTATTTCCCCTGTCTTCCTGCTTCTTATTACGTTAAATCTTCTCACACAAAAACCATTAGCACGAGCAAAATGGGCATAAAACATGTATGCAACCTCCAGACTCTTAAAATCATATCTTTCCACTAGAACAGGGATAAGACTCTTCATGTCAATTGCACAAATGTCAACTACACTATTCACCTCAATTGTCTCCAATGTATTCTCATTACCAATTGCAGCACCGGTTTCTTCAGACCCACATTGATCATCGCTAAAAAAATTCAGCTCATACACTGCATCATCATTAAAAGGCTTATCTACATACTCAATTGGAATTTCAGCTTCATCTTGTTCGAAAAAGGACAACTCTTGTACAACCTTCAAAAATACAAAATAAATCCGCAATAAATCCTAATGTATAGCCAGAACCCCTCGCAATTTGGTCTGTTGTTCGAAAAAATATAGTCCACATACCTCATCTCCGACCGAATCGTCACAGCAAACTGAGTCACCTGAAATCTCCATCTTCGTTTGCTTGTTCCTACCAAAACATTGTCCATTAAGGTTCGCTTCACACCAACTTATACACAATACTAATATACAAAGGAATGTAATATTTACCTGTAACAACAAGGGTAGCTTGATATCGAATCGAAGGCTACACCAACTGAGATGCAGTCAAATTCGTTAGGGTTTTCGTTGATGTTCCAATTTAGGAAATGTAACAACACCGACAACAATTAAAACTAAATCAACAAACCCCGATCTTCATTCGTTCACAAGCGAAGGAACTTAGTCAAGAAAGCCTGTAGAAATCGCCGTCGGAGAAGGGAATTTATGTAACATGAAACCCCCTTTTACGAACGAAGGTATAACAAGGTCGAGTATAGTGAGGGATGGGTAAAGGGGTAAAGGGGATATACATTACTAAAGGACATTCATGGTATTTCGACCTTTTTTAAATGATTTCTTTTTAAATTTATTACCAAGATTCGCACTTGCACCGTGCAATACATTTGGTAAACATGCACCGTAGAAGCCACCGGACCGGACCCATATCTTCTATCCTCGTTAATCAGACAAATTGAAACCCTTTTGATCAAACTGATTTTCATATGAAGAATCATAGAAGGTTTCTTTATATTTGGCTTTTCTACTTTCTTTCTTTTTTTTTCCTAAGAAAATACTTAAAAAAAGTTACTTATGTATATTGCATATAATCAATTTACAATAAACTCAAAATAAGCTAAGTGATTGAAATAGAACATAATTATAAGATTCTTGTCAATGAGATGCTCTCTCTCTTTTTTTTTTTTTTGAAAAGAGGGAGATGCTCTCTCTTTGTTTTGGTACATTTTCTTTTGGTACATAAAGATAAAGAGATATATATTTTTTGAGATGCTATTGAATATTAGAAAGTGACCTCTTATTATAAGGGAGTGTTTAATTTATAAAATTTGGTAGAAAATTCACATATACCGAAATTCTAAGTGACTAATGAAATTTGCAAGAGAAAAAATAATTAGAATACAAAGCGTAAAGTTTTGAGTTCGAGTATTGTGGATGAAAAAAAATTTATTATAAGAGTTAGTTCTATCCTAAAATAAATGCTAAGCTCGAACAAAATTACCTTCCGTAAAAATACTTGTAAAAAATAAAAAACAGAATATATTCAAAACTCAAAAATAACACTTCAATCAAGTCAACTAATAATATGGTTTAATTTCATGCATTGTGAATGTAACATCAAATTGTTTGACACATTAGCTTACATGCTCTAATACAACATTAGCGGAAACAATTACATGATTTATATTGATTAACTAGTTACCAAATTGTCTCAATCATTGCAACTCTCAAGGACCTTCTTCTGTTAACCATCTATATTGTGGGAGGGGAGCATAGTGGTGGATTTCCGAACGAAATTGGGAGTGTCTTATTCGTCTGATCTTTTGATCATTGAGCTTCCTCCATCCGGGTTGTAGGAGTTCCTGATCAATGATGATGCTAGAGTCTCTTATCTCCGACTTTAGTTTTTCTTTTTTAGCTCATGTATAAAGAGTATTAAAATTTATTTTCATGACACAGCAAACAACTATTGCATATTATATTGTAAGGAAGTTTTACAGGTGTAATTAATCCTCTTTCAGCCGGTGCTCATACTAAACGATAAACGACTAAATGTAAAATATGTTCAATTTCCACAAGCATTGATTAAATCGTTAACCTCATAGTTAAATGACAAGATTAACAATCACCACACCACGCATCACGCTTATTGTAAAAATTACATAATACTAAATCACAGCTGATATCTACCTACACTTGTCATTGGGTCACCCCTACCATTGACACCTAACTGTGAAGAATGGCTGGTTCAAATAAGTAGTAGGATCTTGGTTAGATATAAACGTTTAATTAGGAGGATAAAGAAAGGTAACGGTCACATTAAATGAAGGAGAGAATGGAAAGAAAATCCAAATTTTCATCACTTTCCTTTTCTTTTCCCACTTTAATTCTAACCTTAAAAACCAAGAACAAGCAAAGGGTGAAAGAACATAGCCACTGGGAAACATGTCTTTGTTCTGTTCTTAGTTTTACTGTCACCTGGTCCTTTTCAATCTTGTTCCTCCGGTTGGTTTGAAACTGTAATAATTATACTATTATGCTACGCAAAAATGTCAACTTGTCAATCTCTTTGGACCATGGTTGGCCTCTAGTTATTGGTGGCTGCTGTTTCTCACGGGAAGTTTCTTCTGCTGATAAGATGATAAACCCAACTCTGTGGAAACATCACTGGATAATATGCATCATCATCATATAAATGATGTTTCCTCACATGGGTTTTGCTTAGCTTTTGTTGTTACTCTCTTTTTCTTCTCTAACTTTCTGTCCTAGATGGATTCTGATTCTGAGTTATACTGTTGAAGCCTCTAATGGTTTGAGCAACTGGGTATGGAGGTTTTGGGAAATGGGTGGAGGGTGGTTCTGGAAAAAAGTGTCATTTTTGAAGAAATGAAAAATTAGGAAATATCTATCACAAAAGCTTCATGATAGTTAGGTTAGGACTCATTGTTGCTGCTTCAATCGCAGCTTTTACAGTTAAGCAGCTCAATGTAAAAAGCCCAAATTCAGGTACTTGTGCAGTTGTGCCAATTTACCAGTTTTTTGTTTACATTTCTCTTTTCATTTGTCATGATATGAAAGATGATTCTGTATGATTCATATTGATTGCTAATGCTGTAAAATGTTAAACTTTATCCTTATTTTGGCTCAGAAAATGATGAAGCAAGGTCTAGAAAGCATCAAGATGAGGAGGGCACAGAAGAAGAGCAGTTCAAAAGCTTTACTGATGCTATCAATGAAGAGGATGTGAGTTCATCAAACTGAATTTTATCGAATAATAATCTTTTTCCAAGGATATGAGGATTTCTTTATCGAGTTTGTATGCTGTTATCTTAATATCGGTTTATAAGAAGGAAAGCTGTTTGATGTTTTGCAGAGCGAGGAGGAAGAGGAGAAAGAGGAGGTGAAGTTAATTAGCAGCATAATTAACCGGGCTAACGATTTTGAAGATGATATTCTGCCTGAATTTGAAGACCTTCTATCAGGAGAGATTGATTTTCCATTTCCTACTGCTGAGAAGGATGAGAAGGACATGGTTTATGAAACTGAGATGGCAAACAATGCCAATGAACTAGGACGATTGCGACAGCTAGTGCAGGAATTGGAGGAGAGGGAAGTGAAACTTGAAGGGGAATTGCTTGAGTACTATGGTTTGAAGGAGCAGGAATCGGACATTGTAGAGTTACAAAGGCAGCTCAAGATCAAAACGGTTGAAATTGATATGCTTAATATTACCATTAATTCGTTGCAGGCAGAGAGGAAGAAGCTTCAAGAAGAGCTCACACATGGAGGTTCAGCAAAGAAAGAACTTGAGGTGGCTAGAAACAAGATCAAGGAGCTACAAAGGCAAATACAGCTTGAGTCTAACCAAACGAAAGGCCAGTTGTTGTTGCTTAAACAACAAGTGTCTACTCTTCTGGTGAAGGAAGAAGAGGCTGCCAGAAAAGATGCTGAAATTGGAAGGAAATTGAAAGCTGTTAATGACTTAGAAGTTGAAGTTGTGGAGCTTAAGAGGAAAAACAAAGAACTTCAATTTGAGAAGCGAGAGTTAACAGTTAAACTCAATTCTGCTGAATCTACAGCAGCAGAACTCTCCAATATGACAGAGGTCAGAATCCTCGAGTAAACTTCTTTATCTTCACCATTGAATTGAGAAGATACGTGAAACCAACTTTTAAGAAGTTATAATTAGTGAAATAGCAGGCTTTTTATGATTTGATTCACCTAGAAATATTTTTAAATCAATGATTTGGCATTACGTTTCAGCTGTCCTTGTTTACATAACCAACTGAAAATTTAACAACTTTGTAGCTAAGAAATGATAGTTGAAAGCTCTGAACTACTTAGTAGAGAATAAATATAAATTCCAAATTAAACATTAAACTGATTAGTATTTATCTGAATACGAAATTATTGATTCTGAAGTGTCTTTTAAGTTTTTCCAGTTCTTGTTTGTATCTTCTTTCTGCAATATTTTGGACTATGCTGATCAATGTTACGTTTATTTTTTAATGATATATCAACATAGAAAATTTCTTTTGTAAAACTATTTAAATTAGTTGGAATCCTGTTTGACAAAATGTTATTAAAGGTCGTATATTTTCTTCATGTTAGTGGGGATTGGTGAATCAATAAGTTTTAGATGTAATTTGTACATGTCATGAGTGTAGTTCATTTACAAGAAGCTTTGTCTTAACCTGCAGACTGAAATGGTTGCCAAGGCAAAAGAAGAGGTCAGTAACCTGAGGCATGCTAATGAAGACCTGCAAAAGCAAGTGGAAGGACTTCAGATGAATAGGTTCAGTGAAGTTGAAGAGCTTGTATACCTTCGTTGGGTCAATGCATGCTTGAGGTTTGAGCTAAAGAATCAACAGGCACCATCAGGAAAATTTTCAGCCCGTGACCTCAGCAATAATCTTAGCCCAAAATCACAAGAGAAGGCTAAGCAGCTAATGTTAGAATATGCTGGATCAGAACGTGGGCAGGGCGACACAGATCTTGAGAGTAACTACTCCCATCCTTCTTCACCAGGAAGTGAAGATTTTGACAACGTTTCTATGGATAGCTCTATGAGCAAATATAGTACCATTAGCAAGAAAACTAGCCTAATCCAAAAGTTCAAGAAGTGGGGCAAAAGCAAAGATGATTCTAGTGCTCTTTCATCACCAGCAAGATCTTTTTCAGGAAGTTCTCCAAGAAGGATGAGTGTGAGTGTTAAACCTAGGGGTCCACTGGAAAGCTTGATGATAAGGAATGCCGGTGATGGTGTAGCCATCACTACCTTTGGGCAGAGGGATCAGGAAACCACTGATTCTCCTGAAATTCCAACTACTCCTAACTTAAGAAGAGCTCCATCCAGTGATTCCTTAACTACTGTTTCTTCCTCATTCCATTTGATGTCTAAGTCAATTGATGGGTCTCTAGATGAAAAATATCCTGCATATAAGGATCGCCATAAATTGGCCTTGTCAAGGGAGAAACAACTTAAAGAAAAGGCTGAGAAAGCAAGAGTGCAGAAATTTGGTGACAGTTCAAATTTGAGTATATCGAAGGCTGAAAGAGATAGACCTATTTCTTTGCCACCAAAACTCACTCTTATAAAGGAGAAGCCATTGGTTTCTGCTAGTGCAAATGATCAATCTGATGATGGAAAGAATGTTGATACTCAAAACATTAGCAAGATGAAGCTTGCCGACATTGAGAAAAGGCCTACTAGGGTGCCTAGGCCACCTCCTAAACCTTCTAGTGGTGGTGCTGCTAGCACAAACTCAAATCCTTCCAATGGAGCAGCATCTGGTCCATCCATTCCCCCTCCCCCTCCTCCTCCAGGTGCTCCACCGCCACCACCAGGTGGACCACCACGCCCACCTCCTCCCCCAGGAAGCCTAGCAAGAGGGGGGATGGCTGGTGACAAAGTTCACCGAGCTCCAGAGCTAGTTGAATTTTATCAATCATTGATGAAACGGGAAGCAAAGAAGGATACTTCCACATTACTAATTTCTTCAACAAGTAATGCATCTGATGCCAGGAGCAACATGATTGGGGAAATTGAGAATAGATCAACATTCCTCTTAGCTGTATGTTAAAGATTCCATCCATTTTGCTACTTTCCTCATTTTGTTACTATCATGACACATTTTTCAAAAATTTCTCCTTTTCTGAAACGTTTAGGTGAAAGCTGATGTAGAAACACAAGGTGACTTCGTTACGTCCTTGGCAACTGAAGTTCGAGCAGCCACCTTCTCAAATATTGATGACCTGGTGGCTTTTGTGAATTGGCTAGATGAGGAACTTTCCTTCCTGGTATGCCTTTAGGTGTCATTGCTCATTGGTCAAAGAAAGTCATGCTTCTATGACTATTTCATGCTTATGAGAAAGCATGGAACTAAGTACCTCTGTGCTTCCTTCATTTTCCTTTCCTTAGAAAATGCACTCCAAACTTCATGACTTGTCATTCACTTTTAAGTTCTATTCTCATTTTTCCCACAACATAGAGAAAAATAAATCTTATTTCTAAAGACCACTCCACTCTTATTCATCTCATTTTATTCCTTATGCAAGGTCGATGAACGCGCTGTCCTCAAGCACTTTGATTGGCCTGAAGGTAAAGCAGATGCATTAAGGGAGGCAGCTTTTGAATATCAGGATCTGATGAAATTGGAGAAGCGAGTCTCCACCTTCGCTGATGATCCCAAACTCTCATGTGATGCTTCTCTAAAGAAGATGTATTCACTCCTTGAAAAGTATGCATCTTTTCCTGCTAGAGATTTATTTACCATGAATTCTAGCTTAGGAAGTAAACCATTGCTGGATAGCTTGTTGAGAGTTTAGTAAAATAATGCTCGCCAAGTGTATAAATACTGCTCTAAATATTGAACGTAACCTGTCTGTATTGGTTTGGATTGAAGGTTTTATCTGTAATTCTGTATACGTTTTGTAGTTTCTACCATTCTTTATAGCTACATCTTGGCTTCTTTTATCATCTTATATCATCATTTTCATTCTGTTGTTTCATTACCAGAGTGGAGCAAAGTGTATATGCACTCTTGCGAACAAGAGATTTGGCTATTTCACGGTACAAGGAATTTGGAATCCCAGTAAACTGGTTACTGGATTCAGGAGTTGTAGGCAAGGTATGCTTCTAAGCTAATAGAATCAGTTTGTGCAGAGGTTGGTTCATCAAATTACCAATATGCTATACTATACCCATATAAGTAACATATGCATAAACCATAATGTGCTGATCAGGTCAAAGTTTTATCAAGCTGGATAGATCCTATAACATATTTTCAATAGTGAATGCCTTGGAGTTGCTGTTATTATGATTTATAACCATGCATAGATGATGTAACTCACATGGTTTCTTTGTATC
Organism: Lotus japonicus; assembly: GCF_012489685.1. Lineage (NCBI taxonomy): Eukaryota > Viridiplantae > Streptophyta > Magnoliopsida > Fabales > Fabaceae > Lotus > Lotus japonicus. The sequence goes on along the minus strand of NC_080042.1, from coordinate 75,465,297 downwards.
AACCCTTCCATTGCAGATCAAGCTTTCTTCTGTACAACTAGCAAAGAAGTATATGAAACGTGTTACCTCTGAACTTGATGCTTTATCTGGATCTGAGAAGGAACCAGCTAGAGAGTTTTTGACTCTGCAAGGAGTACGTTTTGCTTTCCGCGTCCATCAGGTAATTTTAGGCCACTTGTTTTATTTGTTATTAGAAAATGTTATTTTTGTTGTTTTTACTTTCCCAAAGCTTTAATTTATACAAATTAGCCTCAGAAGTTGACATAACAGAACGAGTTTATTATATAAATAAAAAAAAACTTGAAGGCTGGGAAATCAAAAGTAACATTTTAGATAGATTAAATTGTAAATTTGCTTAAAAACAAGCTATTTAATTTGTAGCTGTTAGTCATCAAGTGTAATGTACCTTTTTTTTTATAAGATACATAGAATAATAAACTAATGGTGGTGCGGAATACTTTTCAGTTTGCAGGAGGCTTTGATGCAGATAGCATGAAAGCTTTTGAAGACCTAAGGAACCGCATCCAAACCCCTCAAGCTGGTGAAGATAATAAACCAGAAACAGCTGGTGAAGATAATGAATCAGAAACATAGGATATCCATCAGAAATCTTTTTTTTCTTTCTCTTCCTTCTCTTTTTCCCATTATAGTTGCTTCTCTTATATATGTGTTGCCTTTTCAGCTGTATATTTCATTTTGCTTCAATTTGGATAGCCTATACATGTGAAAGCTGTACAATGATACAAGAATCATATTGTAATTGTAGCATTGAACTCCAAGATTATCCCTCTGCCTAGTGCCTACTTGCATGGTTTTACCAAGAGAAAGAAAGAATTTCATCTAGAAAAATGCATAATATATAGTATAAATTGCAACAAAAAGGTTACAACATTTATGTATCAATGTAGCAACTCAACACACTCTACATGAGATTATTTTGATCAGACAGTTGGAGGTCTATGATTACATTGTAAATGTCAAAGGAGAAAATGAACAAGTGACACATTTCCTACACTTAAATAAACAAAACAGGCATTCTCCAAATATATGATGTAAAACCAGTAACAATGTCCTACCTACACTTATTCCTTCACGTAATTGCCTCTGCCGAGGTTTCAATAGTCATTAGCAGGTATGAGTTCAGGGCTCAGATTTAAAAAAAAAAATTAGGTTACAGCAATGTAACAACAAGACTTCTGTCCCCGAATTTGGCTCCGCCAACCTTTCCTTGAATTCCTGGAGGCAAAGCAATGACACGTCTTTGGTCTCCTGCTTCTACCAACAGCTCAGATCCTCCCCTATACTGTATTTATTTAAGACAGAAATAAAATCAATCAACACCTTGTTTTTTCTCAGAAGTTCTGCACATCAAACCAGTGTTATAAAGAAAGAGAAGCACAGCATAACCCTGTATGACAAGAGTCAAAAACTAACGTCCACTTCAACCATAGAATTCAAGCAATCCTCTAAGAAGTAAATTTTGTATAAATCAAACTATTTTATTTTTATTGAAATGTACACAGTTGAATTTGGAAGTTAACCAAAACTTTAAGAGAAGCAAGATACTCTTTCTTTTCATCAGCTGCAAGGTCCAAGTTGGAAAAAAATAATATAAGAGTGTTTGCATAATGATGACTTGAAACCTTACTTGTTTGATTATTTATGCCCAAGAGATAGTATATATCTCATCTCTCTTGAATTCTTTTAAAAGGAGGGCCATCAAAATCATGGTTCATGAAGAATTTATTAAATATATGAGCAGAAGAAGATTACATACTTGGTATAGTTTGATCTCTGATTTGTCGAAACCTGGCATGAAGAGTGTCACTGATTTTCTTTTAATATCAAATTTAACTGACGATGTCATACTACTGGTTTGATTTGATAGTGAAGTCAGAAGATGCCTAGCATCTTCATTGATGGTGTCCACTAGAACTCTGCTCCAATCTATAGGGCTACTCATTGACAAACTTGAAATGGAAGCAGAAGGCAAGGGTGAAAAATCCTTCTTTACTCTATCCAATGATTCTATATTTTTTTGCCGAACCCCAAAAGCACCAGAAACTTGAGCACCAGCTTGAATTGCACACCCCCAATATCTTAATGCAGAGTTAACAGAGGTTGGATTATTTGGATCCATAACAAGGAAGCAACCAAATCTCTGTGGGTTTGAGAATGCAGAAGATCCTCGCTGGCAACACATATCGATAAGAAAACTTCACGGTTTTGTGCTAACACATGTTTATGTTAAAGAGTGTTTACTCTTACCTCTAGAAGTTGATCCAAATTGTCCCATGTTTCTGAACTCCCTCTCCCATTGAAATATGATCGGCTGCTACTTATTTTCACGGCCTCATCCACTAGTCTCAGGAGTGAAGGAGCAGCCAATCTCCCTAGCTCAGTTTTCTCAGCCAATGTGCGGAGATATTTCAAGTACAATCTACAAAATCAGGATGAGCAAACCAAAGACGTTGAGGGTAAGCAAATTTCAGTTTATCCATTTACAAAGTATCATAACATAAACAATCGTTCATGATTGGCCACATCGTAATCGTTGCTAAAAAGAATACCCAATACCAAATCTGAGACACGTGTGTGATAGAGTGACAAATTTAAAACCTTGCTTTACTGCTTCCACCTATGAACCGCAAGGTTTCCTCACTGCTGATACCATCATATACTATTAGGTCAAATTTGTCTTGTTGTCTCTTTGAAGCTGCAGTCCCCAAAAATCCCACTTGCTTCTCAAGTGCAAGTACCGAAAAGATTGAGTCCATCCCAGGCAGGATGCCAAGCTCTTCTCCAACAATCTGCTCATGACAGACAAGGGGAGGACTGAGTCCCGTTACAAAAACTTGATCAAGGGAATATATGTCCATCATAATACAGATAAATTATGCTATAAAAAACATATTACGTACCCACCCCTCCAAGTGTGCCTTGTGTCAGATTAAGCTGGGCATCTGCTTGCTTGAGAAGTTTTAGAGGTTCAAGAAGCATCTGCACTTATAGAGCAATACTCAAAGTCTGTTCACATTGAAACCAAAAGTGCACAAGGTGATGTATATAGAGGCGCTGAGGGAGGAAAGTGAATAAACAACACGCACTTTGGTTGTTTCCAACCTAACAGCTGAAAGGTTCTTGCTGCATACAACATGGGACGTTCCAATCTTACAGTCGAGGAGATACTCAGCAGTGGTGTCTTGGCCATGTAGCACTAAACATGTGTTCAATCCAGCCAATGCATAATGCTGAAATAACAGGTACACAGGAAAAAAACTGAGAGATTAAACTGTAGGTACAACGTGGATGGTTATGAATTTTATTAATAAATATTTGTGGCAAAAGAAAGAATCTGAAGTTCTTATCAACGAAAAACAATATGAAGTTCTGTAGCTTCAATAGAATTTTATTAATAAATATTTGTGGCAAAAGAAAGAATCTGAAGTTCTTATCAACGAAAAACAATATGAAGTTCTGTAGCTTCAATAGCGGATTTGGTTTCCTTGCAGTCACTGATCTCCTACATTCACGAAATTTGGACCATAAGAGCAAGGTCCATCAGCTCATATTTTTCACAACAGTTAAGCCGTTCATTGACTGCGTGAATTTAGGGACTATCTGACGGCATACAAAAACCATCCAGGATCAACATGATAAATGACTATGCTATGACCTATGCCTAGGTCTAAATGCAGTATAGAAGGGTTATCTTCATAAGATTAAAAGCCAATTACACAGGTCTGTCAACTGTCACTGTAAAGTCCTTGTGTAGAATGACATTTACTTCTTAGAAGCTAAAATTTAAAATTCCAGCTTCATGAATGGCACAGGAAGAACTCTTCCTTGTGCCCATTTAACAAAAAGGGTATTGTCAGCGTTGCAAATATTGTAGCATGATCATTTTCCTCATTAAATATACAAAACTATTTTTACCATGACTTCCTTTATACTCCAAATTTGCATTTCCCATGCTCTAGCATGCTCAATTGATCCACAACACTTTCATACACCATTGTTTGATTTGATAATTTGATGTAAATTGATCTAAGTCTTATCCATAAATTAAACATTTTGGTTGGAACTTGGAATAAGATTAACAACAACAAAAAAGAAATGTTTCAGCTGGTGGTTGCTTGGTAGAGAACAATGAAAGTAGAAAATGTGAGAAAATCATTATCTTCCCTCATGCTTTTGGTACTAACTAACCACCCCTTGCCAGAAAGGAAAGGAAAGTAATTGAAAATGAGAGTTTTTTTTTAACATTGAAAATAAAAAGACAATATTTTTAAAAGAAAATCAGGAATGGGTACCTGAGCGGCGAAGATAGCGGCGGTGGTTTTTCCAGAGCCACCTTTGCCGAGAAAAGTGAGCAACTTTGTCGGCGGCTCCGAAGAAGATGCCACTGCCATAGGCGGTTGTGCTCGAGCTCGAGGAGCAGTTGAAGGAGAAGGTGAGGTTCCTATGAGAAGCGGAAACGAGAAAGATGAAGCAGAAGCAGTGCCCATTGAAATTGAATTGATTACCATTGTTTTTGATTTCTCAATGTAATATAGGAGTTTGTGTGTGTGTGATGAGGCAGTAGATTGAACTGCAATTCAATATCCTAAACTTTAACTCCTATATTCTTCAAAAAAATGAAAACTCTTTTATAGATTAATATACACATTAATATTATTTTTTTGAGAAAAAATATACATATTAATATTTAAACAATCATTGCTTTGTCCCGGTAGGATAACTCAAGTAATAAGTGTTGGGGGACATATGAGTTGAGGATGGAAGGTCTCGGGATCGATCCGTGGACAACTAATCTTCAAAAAGTAGGATACTGGTACACCGCCTTATATTCATAAATGTGTAATCTGAAGGCTTCTTTTTCAAATATTTATTAAACCTCTTATGTTTACTGGCATAGTAATTTATATTTTTTATCCTGAGCCAGATTAGTCACGTGAGTCATTTTCCCCCGTGGAGTCTAGTGGCCAAAGGACCAAAAAATGTTCATTTTCCTTAAATTTATTTAACATTTTTTTTAAATTATTAATCCCTTCGTTTCATAATTGTAACATCCCGATCTGACGACTGGCCTCACGGTAACAACACGAGTCTTTTCAGTGCGCTTTGTCCTCACTCGCGCACTTCTCGGAAAAACTTCTCAAGAGGTCACCCATCACGATATTGCTACAAGGCAAACACACTTAACCATGGAGTTCGTATCAGTTGGGCTCCCGAAAAGAAGTTGCAACTTGTTGTCATGAGTAGTACCAATCAAATCTTTTATGCCCTCCTCAACTGTATAGTCTATCCCTATACAGTCTCGGAATACCTCTTGTTCGGGTGTGAGATCGGTTCATTCATGTGCCCCTCCGCCTAGAAGCCTGCCAGAAGCCGCTCATTGTCCGTGCCTCACTGCACCGGCGATCACTCCCCGCCCTCGTCGGCCCCGGGCATCACAGGCACCAATGTAACACCCCGATTTCGGTGGCGTCACTTTAGTAACCAAAAATCAAATAAAGGGGAAAATCATGTATAATTTTTTTTTCATTTTGTTTAAATAAAAGGCTTAATACATCAGAAGGCCCCTGTAATTGTAAAGGGAATCAAATCTAGGGCCTAGAAAATTTTTGCATCAAATTGGGTCCCTATAAATTTTTTTTTAATTCAATTAAGGCCAAAGTGTGCCAGCTCTCAATTTTATCCCAGTCATCATTTCCACGTGGCTTTTATTATTATTTTTTAATTTAAAAAATAATTAAAAAATATTTTTAATTCCAACTCTATTATTTAACCAGAAAACTTATTTTTTAAAAATTTACTAATTTACTAATCTGATCTAATTAAACACAACACAAAATTAAAAACCCTAAAATTATGAATTCATCCCCAACCTCCCAACCACCTTCCTCAACACCTTCTTCATTCCCACTCTCATCTTCAACAACCCACTACTCTTTCCTCCTGTTGTAACTCGCTCTCTTCTTTCCGATGGTTTCAGTGGCCAAATTGGTTACGGAGGGATCCAGAATGGGAATGAGAGAGGGAGGCCGACTCCAGATCTTGACTTGGGTGCATCTTCATTTCCGGTTTGCTGGGTTTTCTCTTCACCCCCACTCACCATTCTCCTTAAAGCTTGAATCTTTTCACTTTTCCTGTACAGATCTGATTTTTCGTTCTCCATTTCTTCTTCCCCTTTGTTGGATTTTGGGATATTTGGTTTTGGGGGTGGGGTGGGGATTTTGGGATTTTGGGATTTTCGGTTCTGGGTTACCCCATCAAAACCCACACCTCCATATCTCTCTCTGCGAACCCCTTATCCCTTATGTGGTGGTTCTTCCTTCTTCCTCTCATGCTCTACTCTGCTCTCCCTTCTTCCTCTCTGCAAGTTCTGGTTGTGGGTTCAATTCTTTTTTTGTTTTGATTTGATTCTACTGGGTTTGAATGTGCTGTGGTGGTTTAGATATAGGTTCTGTTTGGGGGTAATGGAAATTTTGATGATAGATGCCGGTGGAGTTGAAATTGGAAGAAACAGAGTTGTGGCACATGGTGGTTATGGGGTTTGGAAGCAATTTACCAAGTGGATCAAGTTTATCAATTTTAGGGTTGAATCTGAGATTGAACTTGGTGGATCTGGACAAGATCGAACTTTGTCATCTTGTGTTTGATAAGTGTTGTTGTTGCTTGTTTAGAGTTTGATAATTTGAATTCTTCTTCCTCTCCTAAAATTCTGAATTCATCCTCAGTTTGATACTGGTTGGGTTTGTTGTTGATAATTTCTGGGTTGAGTTTGTTGTTTTTGGGTGAAGGGTTTAATTTATGGATTAGATAAGTAACCCTAATTTATTAAGTTTTTAAATTTTTATTCTGATTAAATTATTGAGTTGGAATTAAAAATAATTTTTTTAATTAAAAATAATTATAAAAGCCACATGGAATTGATGACTGGGATAAAATTGAGATTTGGCCTTAATTGAATTAAAAAAAATTTCTTAGGGACCCAATTTGATGCGAAAAATTTTCAGGCCCTGGAACTGATTCCCTTTACAATTACAGGGGCCTTCTGATGTATTAAGCCTAAATAAAAAGACTTGTCGAAAATAAAGACTCAACCCAATCGCGATTAACAGCGACTAACATACGATATAAGTACAACCCTCGCTGCAACTAAAAAACATCATCACGAGTGCCCTCAAGTGACGGGAAGTAACATCAAGTAACTAAAAGTATTGCCCAACAGTAAAAAAGTGCGACCCATAGCCAGAGTCATAAGTTTTATAAATACAGTCCTCCAAGAAAGTAAGTCAGCCCAAAACGGCCTCCAAAGGACCTCCTACATCCGACAAACTCCCTGTGATCCTCATGGAAGAGAACCACACAAAAAGCTAATAGTCGGGGACCTACCCTGCCCCAAAATAAGAAATGAAAATCAGAGCTATGACAACGAAACCCGATATACTACATCCCTAACATCGACCCTCATCCGATCCTGCATGAAGTCCGGGTCCACGTCGAAGGCTCAGTAGTAGTCATTTCGCTCCGGGTCTTCCCCGAACGATGAAGCATCACGAAACAATCCGTCAACGACATCTGACAAAAAGGGCATACATAGCCCCCCAAACACAGGTAGCACGCGCAAGGGTCAACTTACGGAATATGGTATAGGAGAATACAAGACAACCGGTAAAGAGTAAGGGGTATATATATATATATATATATATATATATATATATATATATATATATATATATATATGTTGTATGTATACATATAAGTTCTGCATTGTCTACCCTAAGGTTTATGCATAGCATGTTATCAAATCTTTAATACAATTCAATCATCAAAACACATAACGATGTTTATCAACATCAAATCATCAAAATCTCAACAAATATAATTAGAGTGCATGATATGTCAATGCAACATCAATTCAAAAGGTTCAGGAAGAAGTAGGCTGGGCACGATCGAGTCGGTCCTAACACTGGCATTGTGTCGACCATAACCCTCAAGTGTCACTTACAACCTTGACATAGCCGGATCAGTCCTAACCCTGCGTGTCGACTTTTCCCTCTGCTATGCCTGACAATCAACAGGTCGATCCTAACCTTACGGTCGATCATATCCCCCGTCGATGCCCGAATTATCCGAAGGCATAAACTGTACCCGAAGGCATAAACTGTATCTCATGATGATTCCTCAAATCATCCGACTCATCTCCATCTGATGATCAAAACTGTTCAGCGAGCAAAGAGTATCAACATACTCGGAAACTACCCGTTTCCCGGCTTATCTTTTAGATAGCCCAACAACAAAACTGCTCCTCGAGCAAAAGAGTATCAACATACTCCAAACTTATTAGTTTTCCTCAACACTTGGACTCGACGACACTTCTCATTTTCCAAAACTAAGATTCAAACCCTAAGCTTTCATTTGAGATTGTTATCATTATTTAAAGGTTCAGAGGTTGTTTAATGTCTTATGAATTTTCCTTGTAAAATAGTTTCCATTTAGTCTTATCGCAAACCTTATGAGTTTCAAAGATCCCATAGTCCCAAATAACTCCCAGAGAATGTCTCTATCCACTAAAACAATAACGAGGCCCGAATCTCCGTTCGTCCCGTCAAACTCTCTAAAAATCTCATAAACATTTTGGCATAACATGCCTGTTATCCTCACTCTGAAGCACATTTGATATACGTGTAATTACATAGTCGAAATAGCACAATCCAACAGTCATGGCACATATATCAACACATCCTAGATTAACCATGTAGCACTTAGCATATAGATCAATATCAACACATCCTAGATTAACCACTTAGCACATAGCATGTGAATCAATCTCAAAAACAATCCAGAGGTGAATAATCATCATTGTCAGCCGAAGCCTCAGAAAACATTTCCCAGTCAATCACAATCAAGTGCATAAACAATAAATCAAGTCGAATTCGTCGACACCTAGAGCATTAGGTAGTAAGGTAAGTTGCCCTCACATGTAGTTCTTCCAGCGTTCTCCTCAAACGTTCCTTCACACTCTATGCCTTTTTCTCCTTGAAACTCCTCAAATGAACCTTAGAGCAAAAACCACAGAATTCCATCATAATCAGTCAGAAACTCAGCAATCCATACTCACTAAGGTTACACGAAGTAGCACATACTCCGAGGTACGATAATCTAGCGCGATAGAACGAGTTTTCGAAAAAGAAATTTTCTTCCTCCCCTAGGGTGCTCACGGCCACACACTTTAATTGTGTGAGCCGACTTTTCTTCAATCAAACTTGGTTCCTAGGCTATTATTAGTCGTAACTAAGGTGAATCTAAACTCGGAAAAATTATCGGATCGAAAACTGTCGCAGGGGTATTTTGGTCAATATTTTTAGCTCAGAATTTCAAAATTGGAATTTCGAAAAACAAATTGGATGGGGACGTTACCAACGACGTTTATGACAACTAATCCTACTAGCGCTAAGCTAAGTCGAGAGTTTTAAACCGAAAGAACGAAACTTTGCCTCAAAATGGGTTTTTCAAGCATAATTGGAATTCGGCGGCATTTCGGCGACATTCGGCAAAATGTAATCCGCTAGAAGTACTCTTGGGCACGTAGGGAATATGTTTAGACACTAAAATCAAGTTATTTGGACAGTTTTACAAAAAGCTCAAAACTTTGAGCACAGAAAGACATAGAGAAAAGCGACAGAATTAACGATCAGAAGTAAGGAATAGCATCTATACCTCGAGGTCTACGCGTAGCAACGAACGGTGCAACGATCAGGCAAGAAACGGCGAAAATCACTTCTCCCTTTCTCTCCTTGAAGCTCGCGGGTTTGGTGGGTGAAAATGGTGAAGGTTTTGAAAATTTTTCATTTTCTTGCTATTTATAGGTTTTGGAAAATGCGGAAAAATGAAAATTTCGCGATTCCGATTTTTCCTACGTATTCCTCGGGGAATTCTAAGATAGGTTCCGGCGACAAAATTCCAGAACTCAAAACAGGTTTCTTGGAATTAAATCTAACGATCCAAAATCGGTGTAAATCTATTTTACCCGAAAAAACTACTTTTTGCAGTGGATGTCGGAAGAGAAAACTTCCTTCTGAAGAAAGATTGGAAACATCAGGAGAAATGGGTGCACGCGTGTGGAATCTTCATTTGAAGCTCCGAATAGAAAAAGTCTTCATCGTCGGTTGATTTTAGGTTTCTTGAACTATCAGGGTTTTAGTTTCGGCAAACTTTCGAGGATTGGAATCGGACGTTCGTACATTCTAGGGTTTCGCATCGAAACGCTTGTTATAGATGGAGTAAGAGAAGTTCTAACATTTCTCTGAAGATTTTTGGAATTAGTTTCCATCGTGTCTTTAAGTGTAAATTAGCTATTTACTAGTGTTCTTGCCCTAGGTTTAAACGAATATTAGTCGTGCTATAACTTTTATCGATTTTGATACAATCCTTAGACTTTTCCTGAACTTTCTCCTTCATAAATTTATTCCATTCAATAAACTCTTGTTCAGGTTTCCCTTCACGATACATCAAACCTAATCGCAAATAGGAATTTTATTCACTTATTCTAAACTTAAAAACTTGGGTCTTACAATAATAATTGTCCACTTAGAGAGAATTTTTTTTTTTGAACTTAGAAAAAAAAATTGTTTCACAATAACTATCAGTTTAGAATTCCAATAGTTTTCCGATGTAGCAAAAAAAAAAAAACTTAGAATTCCAATGTGACATCAATTGGAGTGCAAATCCTCTGTCTCAACTCTCTGTCATCAACCCTGTCTCACCAGTTAAAAATTGACAACTCAATTAAAATTCCACATCATCACTCTCATTCATCTAACCCCGTTATCACAGACCCACTATTACGTTTCCCTCTCTCCATCTCCAAATCTTCAACGCCCCCACCGTCCTTCATTACCTGTGAAATCATCTGCCTCATACAGTCATACTCCTCCATCGCTGAGCACAGACATGGAAGCTGTGAGAGAAGGAAGAGCAACGTGAAGGGAGAGATAATGAAAATTCAATCAGAAAAATTTGAAGATGATGCTCAAATGAAAAGGAGTCTAAAAATTTGTTGAAGCCAGATCTCATTGCCGCTGTCTTCTTCCTCCAAAAATAAATCCTAGAAACCAATCACTGTTGGGTCTAATTCACGAGATCCTGCAAGGCATGAGGTGGCTCCGAAGGATAGAGGAGCGATGCCATGACAGAGCACCCTCTCGATCTTGTTCGTTGGGACTGGAATTTACGGCGCGGCTGTCGCGATTGGTCTCGCGATGGGTCATGAAGGGAAGTTCGAAATAGGGATTGAAGAAGCTCTCGATCTGCAAGATGATGAGGCGACCATCGTCGAAGACAGGGGAAGGATTGATGGTGATGTAGTTCACGGAGAGCCAATGGTGGTAACAGTGAGTGAGTGGCCGGGGAGGATGGTGGGGATCTTGGCGCCGAAAGGGGAGGGAGGTGAGGCTGTGGATGTAGAAAGTGTGGGGGAGGGGGGTGGTAGCGGAGGAGAGGGGGAGGTGGGGATCCCGCCGAAGGAGGCTACGGCAGGGGAAAGACGGTGGTGCAAACGTTTCTGCTGACGCCGTTAAGTGAAGAGAAGTGATGAGTTGGAATTTTTAAATGAGTTGTCAATTTCTAATTGGTGAGACAGGGTTTAGGACAGAAGGCTGAGACAGATGATTCCCACTCCATCAATTGGTGTTTTTACATATAATGCCCCAATGAGAATAATAAATGATGAGAGATAAAAATACATTATAAAAGGTAAAATAGAGAAACAAATTATTTGTTTTAAAAAGTTAACCAAATTGATTGCATTTCTTAACATGTGTGCATATTCTCTAAGTGAATACTTATATTGAAACGGAGTGAGTATATTAAACCGATTTATTAGGATTAGTGATAAGTAACCAACTTGTAGATAGGCCGACAAGTTGGTTGATCTTTTATAAAAAAAAAAAAAAAAACTCAGCACCCGAGTCAATTAGACCGACCCGGAAGATTCATCGAAACCCCTTCCACCACAAAAGCTTCATACATCGCTTTTCTTCGCGATTCAGAATCTCAAAACCGGTGAAGAAGAATTGTAGAATTTGCAGCAAAAAGCTTATCAATTTTTCAACAGGATAATCAACAATGGTGCGAATCGTTCTTATTTCACTTTACTTTATTGCCATGTTTGATCACACGATTGTGATTAGGGTTCTTCGTTTCAATTTCAATTTCCTCGTTGATTCAAATTGTTTGATGATGTATTGCTCTAGTAAAGATCATAGGAATCGTTTGTTGTTCCTGTTATGATTGAAACAAAGGGGTTTTGTTTTGTTTTTGTGTTTGAGAGATTGTTGTATCTGATATGTATATGTTTTATACTATGTATTATTAACTATCAAGTTATCATTGTGTTAGAGGATTCTCTACTTAATGTTGTAATTTGTAAGGCTAAACTGCTTAGTTGTGGCTTCCTGTGATTCTTTTCTTGCTGCTTGTAATGTAATTGTATCTGTTAGTTAATTTCCCCGTATACTGATCGAAATTCTCTCTTTGTATTTCTACAGTCTTCGCTTGCGGCTGCGAGAGCGGACAACTTTTACTATCCCCCAGAATGGGACCCCAGTCAGGTATGGTTGCGTTACAGTCGTTAACTTCTAATTTAGCTGAGAATTTTTTAGTGTATCGGCTGACTCATCCTTTTCCTCCTTTTCAGGGTTCACTGAACAATTTTCATGGCCAACATGCTTTGCGGGAGAGGGCGAGGAAATTAGATCAGGGTATCCTGATCATAAGGTAATCAATCTACTGACAGTCGCTATAGTAAATAATGTAACTGTCATCATTTTTTGACCATAGGTCCCCAGTATCAATATATATCATGTATTAGGTTAGTGATTGATGTATGTTCCGTATGTTGGATATGCATGTAAACTTTCAGATGTATGAACATTGAAAAGTGAAGTATCTTGGTGTTATGACTAATGATCATATTCTTAATTTCTAATGATCACTTATGAATTTTAAGGATCCATTATTCTTATTCTTAAGATTTACTTGCTGAACAGCTGTAGCCTGGAACCTGTTCTTGCTGATTTATTATTTGCTTGTTTAACTAAGTGCTTGCTTTCATAATAGCTGATGTCTATACATCAGCAATAACAATAGCTTTTTCTCACTAATTAGGCTCAGCTATCAAACGATGTCATCATGTTCAGTAAAAGAACACCTTCAAAGAAGTCATTTAGATCTAAATCTTTTAAATGGTTTTACTCAGTTTTTCTGGGTCTTCCTTTATGTCTAGTTATTAGACTGTCCCCCATTTGATCAACTCCAAAGATTTGGCTTTAGATAAAACACAATGATGTCATTTTATTCAGACATTATCTAGTCAGAAAATGCTTTGGTTGCTGTTCTTTGTATATTCTAAGATACCCAAAATGATGTATACACTAGGTGGAAAAAAGTTGTCTTCCATGTTCTCATTCCCACAAGCTTAGATTGAAATGGTTTGCTTAAGATAACACGTTGAAATTGTTTTTGCTTTATCCTTAAATTCCCTGATACATAATTACACTGCTGTCAGGTTTGAGATGCCTTTCAACATATGGTGTGGAGGATGCAATTCAATGATTGGAAAGGGTGTCCGGTTCAATGCAGAGAAAAAACAAGTTGGAAATTATTACTCAACGAAGGTATGCTGATGTCGACTGCAAATGCTGAATGTTAATTATTTTTACAGTGGCATTATTATTATTGTTTTGCAATTGAATGGCATACCTTGTAACCTTGAAATAAGGCCTAAATGCTCCGGCAAATCCATGCAAACACTTATATTTTGTTTACTTTGCCTGTGTTATTTGGGAGTATAATGCCTTTATTCCTTATTGCTTTCATGTTGCACTACTTCGTCTTGGTATTTCCTTAAATGTTTATTTGTTTCTTCAGATATGGAGCTTTACCATGAAGTCTGCATGCTGTAGACATGAGATTGTCATTCAGACTGATCCTAAGAACTGTGAATATGTCATTATCAGTGGAGCCCAGAAAAAAACTGAAGATTATGATGTTGAGGATGCAGAAGTTTTGGAATTAGCTACCAATGAAGGTATGTATTATTATCACAGTATTAGTGAGAAAATTTTGCAGGTTTAGTATTTTCTTCTTTAATAATTACCTGCAGGCTTCCTCCAACTGGCTCAAATAGGTTGTTGAACCTGCCTTTGTTTTAAAAGGCAGCTGGGGGAGCATGCTATAAGATCCTAGGGTCCAATGACTATTATCTATGAATTAAGTTTATTGTCTTCTCAAATCTTCCTTTAGCCTTTGATCAAGTGTAGCAACTGATATGCAACTGCTATTGTTGATGCTAGCTAACTAACTTCATCTTAACTATTTTTTTGTTTGGTTTTAGAGAGGAGTTTGCTTGCAGATCCATTTTACCGCCTTGAACATGGAGAAGAAGATTTGAAAAAAAAGAAGGAAGCTGAACCAGTGCTTGTGCGTCTCCAGCGGCTATCTGATACCAGGCACTCAGATGACTATGCTCTCAATAAGTCTCTCCGGGCCCAACTTAGAGTATGTTACTGTTATATAGTTAGCCCAAATATTAGCAGTTAGTTCAATAAGCCAGACAAAATAAGATGACATTTGTATCAACAGTTAGTTAGAACTTAGAGCCGTTTCAAATATTAGCAGTTAGTTCAATAAGCCAGACAAAATAAGATGACATTTGTATCAACAGTTAGTTAGAACTTAGAACCTATCTGTTCATCCTATTTCGGGTCCATTTCTATCAGTTACTTATCTAATATTATATGTTCTAGTTTATTTTTCTTTTGCTTTTCGATAATGCACCTTTGAGGATTTTATGTTCCTTTTCCATTCCTATCTGTCCATTGCTGTAAAGAAGGTCTAATTCGTTTCCATTTTCTCAGAGTCAAAAGAAAAGAGTTGCTGAAGAAGAGACTGCTTCCAGGAAAAGGGGCCTTGGCATACGACTACTTCCTGCTACAGAACAAGATGCAGCTACTGCAAAACAAGTGAAGTTTTTAACCAAGTTTGACAAGAATCGGAAGGATAAACGGGCATTAATCAATTCCGCATCCATCTTCCCTTCTAGTTCTTCCACGTCTGATAAGAGAAGGCTAGAACTGGAGTCTAAAAGAAGAAAAATATCTGCAACTGCGGCATCCAGTCTTCTAACCGGTGGACTTAAGCCATCATCATGGTCTCAGGGTACTATTCCTTCAAGCAGGCAAAAAGGAGCTTCAATGACCGTAAGACGTTAGAAGTAGACTGCTGAAACATGTCTGTGAAGTTGGTTTAGCACCGGTTATTTCGACTTTGTTGGCATTGAAGCTTGTACATAGAAGTTGCTTTGTGATTACTATGTGTTATGTATTCTGTGAAAATGAACCTTTTATGGTTGTAATCTGTTTTTTTATGATGAGAAAAATTAAATGATTACACACTCATAAATTTATACATCCACTGTCTTATTGAAGCAATAGTTTAATTTGTGGTCCAAAAATTCCAGGACTGTAACATAGCATCTGATTTGGGTGGCCCCTGCTTTGATGTTTCATTTTCTGTCGCTCCAGAATAGAGTGAGGCTAATATCTGTGCCAGTTACCGTTGCTAAGGGTTGACAAAGCTTCGTAGTGTATATTCCTCAGGGTTCATTTTAAAAGTAAAACTGGGAAAAAAATAAACGCTGTTAACTTAAATCTCTCTAATCGGAAAAAAGTATGTTTGCTAAACAATCTTTGATCAAACCTAATATTAAAAATTGTAATAACAATGAAATAGAGTGCAAAAAAACTTGAAAATCTGATTATGATTATGGTTGAACAATACAAAAGATGCCACCATGTTAGTCCTATTTAGATTAGCTTAAGCTTAATTAAAAACAACAGAGACATAACTCCCGTGCCCTAAAGACAAAAAGATTAAACAAGTACTTAGAATCTTAATCACGTTGGAGCGTGTGTAACCTAGGTATCCAATGACAAATTAAACACCTCAAAATCACCAATTTTTTAGAAAGTGATAGTAGTATAGTGCTCTATAAACAACAATTTTTTTAGTAAAACAGTAAATATGTTGCTGCTCTTTTTTTTTATCCATCCACCGTTCTCTTCTTACTGTATAGATGTCAAATTAAATAACCGACAGCCTATCAAAAAAAATAAATAAATTAAATAACCGACTGGTGCTTGCGATCACAAAGCTCACGTACTAGTTATTTTATTTTTCTTGATATTTCAATGACCTCATTCATCTTTCTTAAACCCCAAGTGAAAATGCATATAAATACAAATATTGTTTTGAGTATTTTCTGTGCATTTTTGTCGTTTATTTACCTAATTACTGTCGGAACGTGAAGTTATTAACTGATTAATGCGTTTATTATAATAACGTCAGTTCTAAAATAATCATTCTTAAAGATTAATCACTAATGTCGACTATACCGAGCAAGAAAAAAACAATTACACCCACATAAATAACAAGTGTGTATAATAAAAAGTAAGTTGCATCCTCCTCAGTCCTCAACAAACAAACATCAAAACGCGTAGCATCAATCATCATCTCTTTCATCATCACTTCTTCACCATCAACACTCTCTCTTTCAGTTTTCCACTTCATTCTCCTTCGCCACCTTCAACAATGGCGTCACACCCCTCTCTCACTCTCCTCATTCTCATCTTCTTCTTCAACTTCCGCAGCTCCACAGAGGAATACCTCAAGCTCCCATTAGTAAAGAGAAACCCACTATCTTCACCATCTCACCTTCTCGCCGCCGACATCCAACGCCTCAACACCCACCACCACCACCACCCCAGCAACATCAAGTCCCCCCTCGTCTCCGGCGCCTTCACCGGCGCCGGCCAGTACTTCGCCGACCTCCGAATCGGCTCCCCACCGCAACGCCTCCTCCTCGTCGCCGACACCGGCAGCGACATCGTCTGGGTCAAATGCTCCGCCTGCAGAAACTGCTCCAACCACCCACCCGGATCCGCATTCCTCGCCCGCCACTCCAAAACCTTCTCCAACCACCACTGCTCCGCCACCTCCTGCCGCCTCCTCCCTCACCCGAAAACCGCCCCGCCCTGCAACAACCACACCCGCTCCTGCCACTACGAATACTCCTACGCCGACGGTTCCCTAACCGCCGGTCTCTTCTCAAAGGAAACGACGACGTTCAACACGAGCTCCGGCAAGGAAGTGAAATTGAAGAATCTGAACTTCGGGTGCGGGTTTCGGATCTCCGGCCCGAGCGTAACCGGAGCAAGCTTCAACGGCGCGCAAGGAGTAATGGGCTTGGGCCGTGGGCCCATATCATTCATCTCTCAACTGGGTCGAAGATTCGGGAACAGCTTCTCTTACTGTCTACTCGACTACACCATATCACCGCCTCCGAAGAGTTACCTCACCATCGGCGACGTCGTTTCGCAGAAGCTAAGTTACACTCCGTTGCTAAACAACCCTCTCTCTCCCACTTTTTACTATATTGCCATCGAAGATGTAACCGTCGACGGCGTAAAACTACCGATAACCGCTTCCGTTTGGGAAATCGACGACCAGGGTAACGGCGGCACCGTCGTGGACTCCGGCACCACGCTGACTTTCTTAGCTGAGCCAGCTTACCGGCAGATCCTGGCCGCGTTTCGGCGGCGCGTGAGGCTTCCGGCGGTGGAGGATCCTTCCCTGGCGTTCGACCTCTGCGTGAATGTCTCCGGCGTGGCTAGGGTGAAGTTCCCGAAGCTGAGGATTGGTCTTGCCGGGAAATCGGTGTTGTCGCCGCCGGCGAGGAACTATTTCATTGAGGTGGCGGATCGGGTCAAGTGTTTGGCGATCCAACCCGCGAAACCGGGTTCCGGGTTTTCGGTTATAGGGAATCTTATGCAACAAGGTTACTTGTTTCAATTTGAAGTGGACAGGTCTCGGGTCGGATTCTCGCGACGCGGGTGTGCGGTTCGTTGAAAACCCGAACCGGTTTTATTTTTGCTATTGCAACATTTTTTGGAGGGCATTTTGGTTGGTTTGGATCATTATGGAGGAAATGTGGGTGGAAAAATGTTACTATTGCAATGTATTTTTATAAAACATTTTTTTGGTTTTTATTTTTTTTTCTGAATTTTGTGATGTGTTGTAGTGTAGCCCAGAGGGGAAGAGAAAATGACATGGTGGTGGAGCTATGTTGTAAATAACTATAAGTTATTTCAAGTTTGTCTTATTTTCTCATCAAGGAATCATTCATTTACAGTAATGATCACATGTACTTTGTACAATTGAACAAGGAAACAATGAATTGCTTGTTAGTTTATGAGGAATTTTTAGCCAATAAATTTGATGTGATTAATCTTTTGATTTTACTGCATGTTATTATTTTAGGATGAATATCATGTTAATTTGTAGGCTTGAAATATCATGTTAATTTTAGGCTTAAATAAGTTTTTGGTCCCTAACCTTTACCATATGTATGGTTTTGGTCCCTCGCCGGAGTAAAGATGGGTTTTAGTCCCTAACCTTTGTCAAAAGATTTGGTTTTGATCCCTCCGGAGTTTTGGGTCAACGTCGGAGCTCCGGTGGCCCATGTGGCATGACCACGTGGGATTATTAAACTGACATGAAATTTGTTTTTTTTTTATAATTAAAAAAACCTAATTAATTTTAAAAAAGAAATTATAAACACAAAATTGAAGAGGAAGATTGGAAGAACAGTCCTGCTCCAACCTCACGGTTTCTTGCCCTCTTTTTGCAGCAACCCTTCAACAACACAGAGGATAGAGATTCAAAAACTTGATCTTATTCCACAATGAATTTTTTTTTCCAGAAGCGATCATAAAGCGTTTTCTTTCATCTCTCGAACAATCTAAGCTTCTTTTTCTTCTCCCGAGCTTTCCTTCAGCACATCGAGAACCCCCCCCCCCCCAAACCCAGAAACCACAACCTTAAAAATCACATCCTAGAAAAATCAAACAACACGAAACCAAAATGGCCTCAAAACACTCACCGCCGCCGCAAGCTCAGCCTCGTCGTGTCGCGAATACCGCCATCGCCATCGTGGGCCACCGGACCTGGCGTTGTTCATGCGTTGGACCACACTCTATTTCGCCCTCTGTTTTCCCCATCAATCGCCCCCCTCGATCTGGTTTGAGAAGAGGGCACAATATCCCTCTTTCATCTTAGAATCTGCATCTGAACAAAGAAATTTTCTGGGTTTGAGATTTGTTTTTCTGGATTTGAGGATATGATGTTGAAGATCCTGAATATTTAATTTGGGATTTAAGTTTGATGGTTTAGTTGAAAGAATTAATTTAAATTATGGGATTTAAGGGTTTTAAGTGTTCAAAACAAACTCAAGAATGTCCTTGGTTACATTATTTATTCATTAACTTTAAAGAGAAAATAAATTACTTTTCTAAAAAAAAGTTATGAGTTATTTAAAAAACAAAAATTCCACCTGGCCTCATTAAACTGACGTGGCCATGCCACATGGGCCACCGGAGCTCCGGCGTTGATTCAGAGTTCCGGAGGGACCAAAACCAAACCTTTTGACAAAGGTTAGAGACTAAAACCCACCTTTACTCCGGCGAGGGACCAATACCAAGCATTTCGTAAAGGTTAGGGACGAAAAACTTATTTAAGCCTTAATTTTACTATTGGTAGCAAAGTTAATAATTGATTGATGAATAGTGATGGTTATAAGATTCTTTTTGTGAAAGAATGAAGATAATGAGACACTTGGGGCAACATTCTGTTATCCCATCAATGTAATGCTGTCCCTAGTAGCCTGGCCCTTGCTCCCTACTGGTGATGCCACAATATCTATCTCTATATTTTTCTGATGATGACAATCTTCCTCAGCAAATTAAGTTTTTAAATAAACTGTAAAGATCATGCATAAGGAGAAAATGGAAGGGAAGGTGGGGCATCCAAATTGGCAGTGTAAAAGTTCTGTTAAAGTAAAATCCACTATAGGCCTTCAATATCTTATACTGTCATGTGATGCATACGAGCAAAAGTGCAGGCATGAGTAGCAAAACCTGATAGTACTTAGGGACACGATTGGATCAAACCAGGTAGGATCTGGTGCATTCATCACCACAACATGTGGGACACAAAAAGGGGCCCCCCAAAGCATGCTGAGATGAAAGGGTGATTGTAGATTCAAAGAACATAAATGGTGGCCTATTTAATAAAAGTTAAAGCTCACATTATATGTGGGATAAGTGTGTGTGAGTGTGTGTGATATGGATGAGAGAAGAAATATGTATGTGAGTGAGTGATTGCAGCCATGTAGTGTGATTTGCAGATCCAGCTGTCGAGATAGGAGCAAAGCTTCTCCTTCACTTACTCCTCTCACATGTGAACTCTGTCCTCCAGTCTCCACAACACTCCTCTCTGTCTCTAACCCTTACTTACTCCCACCACTACTATAAGACAGGGCCACAAAACAAATCACATAGATCCAAGTCCAACAACACACTGCTCATTCAATCTGCACAAAAATAATTGCATGTATAATACTTGTTACCAGAAGTACTTTAATATGTAACTTTTTGGGATTTTTGATATTTTTCAATCTCCTATCACACATTTTAATTATAGTCATTTTCTAATTGATTGATTTTTTTTTATAAGCAAATGTTAGTGGTTAGTTGTTAGTAAGTTAGAAAATCCCTTCAAATTTCTCTTCTAATTGATAAAAACATGGCTCAGTTTGAAAACTCACTTATAAGCCTTGACTAATATATCTTATCAAGATAACCCTTATATTTCAGAAAATAGTCATCATCTTTAAGCTAACTTTTGGATTTAGTTATGTGTAACCCAAATTCTAAGATGGTATTCCAGCTTTAGACGTGAGGGACTGAGGGGCCGGGTGTTAGAAGTCTCATATTGACTTAATCAAAACATAATAAACCTTCTATATAGAAAGATAAACCTTACAAAGCTTAGCTTCTATCCTAGAGTTACTTTACTTCTTTAGCTGTCATAAGACACTTCATATAATTTAAGTGTTAAATTTTTTTGTTTTGTTGAAAATAAGTGTTAACTTATATTTCATTGAATGAACAAATATTTGCCAATGAAAATTGTTAAATTCTTGAATAAATGGCATAATGTCACAAGAGTAGTGTTGGATATAATTAAAATCCATATGAAGAAAAACAAATATCTGTAACTCCGATTATAATTTATACCCTTTTATCCTTTCAACCGTTGATACATTTTTCCAGAAAAGGTTTGAACTTTGAAGTGATGAATAAATGAAATGGTTGGCATTCCAGCTAGTTTGGTCATGATGTGTATAGTTGTAAATGTTCTTACTTTGTTTGGAATCAGGGGACCAGCAACAGTTGTATATAGCTTTGGGGTCAGGCAAACATTTCAATCCATTGAAGTGGTACCTAATTTCGTGTACTGCTCAACCATATGTTGCATGTTCTTTCTTTCCTTAACTCCATGGATACACAGGAAGCCTTTAATTTTTTATTCTGTACCATCAGTAGGCAAATTATGACTATCCTATATATGACGTGCATTGATTTGCTATAGATAATCAAGTTATTCCTCTACTCTCGCTTCATAATTATAACTTAGCTTCTTAAGGCATTCTTGTCTCGTCTGCTATGAGGAGATGATGGATGAAGTTATGGATGTTAGATATTTATATAAGATTTGAACCTACATATTAAGGATTTTTCCATCTAGGAAGTGAATTGAGCGTCGCTAAAAGTTGAATATTTTTAATCAGAATTGATTGTAAAACATTTAGAGTATTGTTCTTTCAAATTCTGAGCTAGGTGGTGCTCTTGATTTCCGGCAGTATTGCACGGTTTTGAGAATATCTTCCGACATGGTGGTGGAAAAGTGACATGGTGGAGGAGGTACCTACAAAGATACTATGTTACTAAAGTCAATATTAGGACATTTAGAGAGAAACTTGAACAATGAGATACCAAATAATAAGTAATGTTTATGTAAATGAATGGTCAAACTAATGTTTATAGGTATGGTAAGCGTCGTACTTGAGGCATTGTGCCTTCTTTGTATAAACCTTCTGAAATAATGGTTGTCCATGAGCAACCTTGCAATGATGCTGTAATCGTACCGGCTTGAGTCCACTTGGCTATAAGTTGGACGAGATAAAACTCACTTTTAGCTGTCTTGGTTAGTCAATATGGAGTCCACTTAACTGTGGATCCTTTAGGCCGCATCATACCATATTGGGTTTGGTCACCTCTTGGATTGAAACAAGTATGTCTCGATACCCGTTGGAGCCAGTGCCGACACGTGTTAGCACTCACTTTTGCAAAAAGTGGATTGGAATTTTCTTGTGGATTGTGATAAATGTGCTTTTACTTTAACTGAACTAAGACCATATACAATGGTTAAACAAAAAATGTTTTGTTTAACCCTTTTCTACCCCACTTTTTCTCTTCCCAACACTCCACATCATCTTCTCTCTCCAATTCAACAAACTTTCAACAATTACCCACTCCAATGGTTTTACTTAACTCTCAACACCCTACCCCACCACTCACCACTCACCCTACCCCACCACTTTTTTATTACACATTTTTATTTAATCTTATATTTTTGTTTTTATAATTACATAAAATTACAATTATCGATTTAAATTAAATTAAAACAATAAACACTTAACACTTAACACTTAAATATTTTTGGTTGTAAAATGGGTTGTTTGAAGAATTCTGGGTGTTGAAATGGTGATTGTTGGGATCCATTTCAATACAAATGCTAATAGATAGATAAATAAGATGGTGAGAGAGATAATAAGAGAGTGAAAAAACTTGGTTTTTTTTTTCTGTATCCAAATCAAACGAACCAAGTCTCTATTTATAGAGAAAAAAAATCATGAATTTTGGTATAATTTTTTTTGATGAAATAATTGAGTTCAAAAGATAAGGAAAAACGAAATCCAGACTGACCAACCAGAGGCTGCCACGTGGCAGGGGCAGAAAAATCCGTTTTATCTCTCCTGCAGACAAGGCGCGTGACGCGCAGCGCGCCTTGTCTGCGCGTGTTGCACACGCGCCTGCGGTGGCCACTGGCCTCGCGCCACGTGGCATACCGCAGGCTCTTTAAACATGTTGAAAATTTTCAACAA
This sequence comes from Lotus japonicus, assembly GCF_012489685.1. NCBI lineage: Eukaryota > Viridiplantae > Streptophyta > Magnoliopsida > Fabales > Fabaceae > Lotus > Lotus japonicus. The sequence goes on along the minus strand of NC_080042.1, from coordinate 75,442,163 downwards.
TTTGACACTCTCTCTCCCCTTTCAACCAATTTCAACAAACCATTAAACCTATTCAACAACTTTCAACAACATCAAACACCCCATTCAACCATCCATTGTGGACGGTCTAATATCCAAACACAATTTTTATCCGTTTAACCAAAATGTTAAAAGAAGATGAGACTGCTGAGGGGACAATTAGTACTTTTCTGCATAATTGTCAACTCACCAGACCATCGGATGATGCTGTGGTCCAAGTCCAGCACTAATTTCGACCCAAAAAGAAAGTGAACAATAGGAAATGACCCAATCTTTTTATGCAACAAACAAATCTTACTCCGTAGTCCGTATTGAACAAAAAACATATTGTCTCCATAGAGCTTTGACAAAAACACAAGTTGAGTAAATTTGGATCAACCCACTACCAAAACTAAATCATATTGGAAGCCATTTATCCAAAAAGCAAACCAGGATCTTGAGCTATGTTGATCCAACTAATCATATACTTGTCCCTCGAAGCTAAATGGATTTGAATCGAGTATTAGTGCTAGATTAGCCCATTTTTCTACTAATAAAAACCCTTTTTTTAGTCTTTTTGATTCATCAATGAATGATGTGTGGTGACCGGTGAGCTAGCTTTGGAGGAGTAGAGTTACACCGAATCCAAATTCTAAGATTTCCCTCATTCTTTTCTCTTCCTCTGTTTCATCTTTGCTAATTCAGTGAAACTAGAACAGGGGAGTGGGGATGATATGGATGGAGGTAAGAGAATAAAACAAGTGATATTGCTTAAAACAATGTATATCACAATTCACAAACATGATATATTTTTGTTTATTTTGGTACATTACGTAAGGCATAGGAATCTCAGGTGCGTAGTCTACATTAACTTTCATATATGTTTGGTTAGTGGCAGATAATATTAAAACTAAAAGGCGATTAGGCCACAAGCCAATATTGGCTTATAGGGCTACATATCTATCCTTGATCCTCTTGCATCCATGCCCCAAATATATAAAATACACAACCAGACAAAGAATTGTGCGATTTGATTTGATGTATTCATTCATCTTCACCACCAAACAATATATACATCCCTTTTAATTTTTCGTACGGAAGAGAATGTTCATAAAATTCTTGTCCACTATCCTTTTTCTATCTAAAAAAGATTTAAATGTGTGTAAAGGTAAAGAGAATGTTCAAACTTGTGTCATGCAAGCATAAGCTGCAATATTTTTTATGGCTTAATTGCACTTTTGGTCCCCCAACTATTGCCTTCTTGTGAAAATCGTCCCCAAACTTTAAAATTAGCAAAAAAATGTCCTCCAACTATACTTGTTGTTGCACTTTTGGTCTGTCGTTTGCCTTCCGTGAGAAAACTAACGTGAGAAGCTGATGTGGCTCACTCACGTGCGTCTCACGTGACTTTCTTCAAAGAGCTTGATGACTGGACAAGTCACATGTTTCTCACGTAACTTTGAAAGGCTCCAACGGTCATCTCCCTCCTCCATCGTATTTTTCACCATGGAACCATTTTAGAGTCACGTGAGAAGCATGTGACTTGTCCAGTCATCAAGCTCTTTGAAGAAAGTCACGTGAGACACGCGTGAGGGAGCCACATCAGCTTCTCACGTTAGTTTTCTCACGGAAGGCAAACGACAGACCAAAAGTGCAACAACATGTATAGTTGGATGACGTTTTTTTGCTAATTTTAAAGTTTGGGGACGATTTTCGCAGGAAGACAATAGTTGGGGGACCAAAAATGCAATCAAGCCATTTTTTATTAAGCAAATTATATACATGTTTTTGGCATGAAGAAGAGAAGAAGAATGTGTTGAGTAAGTTTGGCAATCATAACTTGTTTTGAGCACATAATAGATATTTCAATCTAATTCCAAGTTATATTAAAAACATACATATATTTTCAAACAAAAGAAAATTAAACGTATACTTAAGGTGGATGTATTTTTTTTTCAAGCAAAAACTCAATTTATTAATTAAAACACAGCATAAGATACACAATCGGTAGAGAGAGATGAGAATGAGGGTTAGGGGGAGGAAGGAGAAAATATGTATGTTCGGTGAGAGGGAGGAGAGAGATAGACGGGGAAAAAGTGGTTGGTCTCTCCAAGTTGGAGAGAGTGCTCTTTTTTTTTTTCTTTTTCGGAGTTTCATACTTTACTGGCTGTTAGGGACACTAGTAATCACACCAAACTACCAAAAAGTTTCAACCATTTTGAATAATCATTTCTATTTCCAAATTACACTTTACTGGCAGTTTGAGACTCACATATTTTACGTTATAACCGTCATAAAGTGTTTTATATTAGAAATAATTATTTTTGAATACAAAAAGTAAAATTCTCTCATCTTCATCTCTCTTCTCTGAAAATGAATAACATGTTACGTAAGTACTAAACGATGAAATCTGTATTATAGAGCCAAAGTCAGCACTCAATGTCATGCAAGTATATGAAAAGTCCTAAAGTAGAAGCTTTTGAACGCATGACCGACTTCACACCATCATGCTTTATTCGTTGCATCTTTGCTAATGCCCGAGAGTTTGGGCACTTGTGAAGGACAACATTCACTCATTAGGTCATGCATTCTGCCCTTATGACACTGGCTAAATGGCAAAGCCCTTTGGGTAGGTTGTGATGCCTTGAGGCTTTTTCAGCTTGTGGCTGCTCGGATCCGGAACAAGTGGTATATAGATGCACCAATGTAAGTAGTGACTACACCTAACTAGAGCTTGTAACAGGTTATAACCCTAACTACAAAATATTAATTTTATGGAAGTGGTGTCATACTTTCAACTTTGAATGATCAAAGATGATGAGGAGGAAGACAACACTGAGGAGTAAGCATGAGATATAAATACAAGCTTTAATTATAAGTTATAAGCTTTATTATGCATGCATGATAATTACTTATCAAAACTCAATAAGTTATTATATAAGTGTTTAATATGTACAGAACTTTTTGTTTATGATGTAGTTATAATATGCTAGAATTGCATAATTAGATATTAAGACATGCATGTTCAATGATGATAGGCATATGCCACAAGTTTAAATGAATAACAAAGAAAATTGGATGAAATTAATGTTTGATCTTTACCCTGAATTTTTTTGAGACAAAAATGAAAATGCATGAAGCTTATGCTGGTGTATAGCAAAGGATATAATTATAATGAATTCCAAGACCAAGTACTCTTTAAACAGAAATCCATAATTCAATTAACTTTCATAAGTTGGTTGTGAATGCTAGAGCAGACGTCATGATAAGGTGGGATTGATGTCATGATGAAGTGCACTAAAAGGGTCTTTGCTCTCGTGGGTTAATGTATTGGTAGTGGTGGTGCAGCTATCATCAAATGTTTGAAAAGAGTCCTTCCAAAATTAAAATATAACAAAACAAAAAAATAAAGATCCAAAATGAAAAGCTCAAGAATGGGACCAAACCAAACATGCGTGTGACCACAAATGCGCCCTTGAATACAACTACCTTTTTTCTCAAACTTTCTACTCCTTTAAAGCAAAAAATATCATATAATTAAGTGGAGGAAAAGAAAGAAAAAAACTTGGAAGGAGGTTCAATGCTGAAAGCATATATACATTTTAGGAAGAAAAAGAAAACAGTGTTAGGGCTGACCTTAATAAGGAAAAAGATAACATTCCGTAACAAAAGAAACAGAGAAAGGATGCCTTAGAGGAGACATTGTCATGAGCATATGTACCTACTGGCAAATGTTGAACACGATGAAAAAGTAATTGGGAGCAAATTACCAAGAGTAATTTTTAGGTCGGTTTCTATGATGGAACAATACTAAAACATAAAAGTAACTATGATTTTGGTTGAGGTTGATGTAAAATAAAGGAGTTTTGATTTTAGTTTGTAAAGTTGCATAGTCATTCCTCTTCCCCTGTTTTGCGAAATAACATAAAATGAAATAAAAGTGATTATGTAGTATTTAACATGTAATTTCAATATTAAATATTTGTATATTTTATCCTTGTTCCCATGTCAAATTTTATAAGGATTGGAAACATTTTTTTTTTACAACAAACAATGGAAAAACAAAAGCAGCAACTAAACTAACACCTAAGAAAATAAGTGCATCTATAATCACCTGACAACAATGACAAAACCCTCAAAAAAGGTTCATCAACAACCACCACATCATCCGAAGCACCTGCTCCCCGCTTAGCCATGAAGTCCGCCACGATATTTCCCTCACAATATGCTGAAGTAGTAAATTCCAACTCCTCTCTAGAAGACCATCAAAGGTGACACTAACAACAACATAAGCATAAAGATGGAATTTAGAACAAGGCCCATGAAGATGGCGAAGTACCAACAGACAATCTAAATGAACTAAGACACGACGAAACTCACAATCCCAATAAAGTTGTAAACCATGCAAGACCGTAAGAAACCAGAGAAGCCAACAATCCAACCAACAAGCGCATTTCCAATCACCCCATAGAAAATATAGTTAAGCTAAAATTGTACTATATTGTAGTATTGATGAATTTTGTTTGGAAAAAATCTTAACAATCATAATTAATGTTTATAATAAAACCCTAAAATAAGGTTTGTAGGTCAGTACGAAGCAATGCCTTAGGATCTCTTGGTAAATGAACATGGTTTTATTAAGCATAAGGGAACGTCTTAAATGTTCGAGGTCTCCCCTAATTCACAATACCCCTGGACAGTATCGTTCCGCAATCTCGTCCCTCACCCACTTGATATTACCTATGAGTCATACTCAACAGAGAGGATCACACTATTACATTGATGGAGGGGACCTAGGATCACATTGTTACATTTATGGTGAAAAGTGGGGATCGAACAATTACATTAATATGGAGGGTGGAAGTCGGGCTAGCACACTTAATCGTATTTGATAGTGTGCATGAGGGGTGAATTGAGACATCTTTCTTTACATGTGTGCCACTCACATCCGCGGGTGCGCAGCCTTCTTACAGGGATTCCGGTACAATAACGATGAGTTGGTCTGTCCATTTCATCAATGGTTCACAACCCTCCAAGGTTGGGGAGTCAAGAGGCCTTGACGACGAACCTTTGTTATCATAAGTAGGGCGAACAACTTACTTTGGAATTTCTACGGGCCGGGTTTGATTGAGTTACCTGAGCGGATCCAATACCCAAACAATCCTTTAATAAAATAAATAAATAAATTCTCTTTTCATATCTCAAGGGGTAGACAGCATGCAAACAACTCTGGCGTTGAATAGGGAAATGCAATGTAGTAGGCTTTAATGATTTACGTTTTGCTTTCACTTTTGATGACCAATTAAACAGCTTATGGAACCGTGTAATTAGTTTGCAGAGTTTGCCGGTGAAGTGCTCTATAAGACTTGCCTTTTAAACCAGAGGTACTATATTACCCTGCTTTCTTTTTACTACCATGAATTGAACAAGTCATAAAGGAACCAAAACAAACAACTATACATGTGAATATGAACCTCTTCTGGGCCAACCAGTGAGCAGCAAACAACAGCTACTGGTACAAGATAAGCCAAACAGTGAGTACTGAGTAAGAGGAGAATAGGATCAAAGAGGAGGAGAAAGTGGTGGTGGAGCTATAAAAAAATGAATTCTAGTCTACTATAGCTACATAGATAGAACTTGGAAAAGTGTGCCACTTGTCAAAAGTAATTGGAAACATCTATTATTCTCTTCCCTTGTGTTGTGTTGTGCTCTACCTACCTTTTCAACTTCTACTAACATTCTAGTGGACAATATCTTACCAACCATCTCAAAGTGACCATTTTTTTTATAATTCTTTTTATCAGAATTTTAGATTATCTTTTTGGCTTTTTCTAATAACTAAAATAAATTTGTCTGGTTTATAATTATAAAACCACTTATTGGCTGTCCTTTTGCTACCTCCTAACTTTGTGTGATATACGTCCAGAAGTTGCTAAGAAAAAATATTGTTATGGACCTGCATTTTTTTTTATGTTTATCTGAGAGAATCTGCATTTTGCCTCAGAATTCATATCCCACACATACCTTTTGCACAAACCAACATTACTGCATGCCCACGTAAAAATATCTAACTAAATCTAGTCTTTTCTTTAATTTATTGAGAAGGAAAAATTACACAGATTGGAATCTTCTGTACTTATTAGATGTCTTCTTCTCTATTTCTCACTAATAGAATTCTATTGGTAAAACAGGGAAGGAGTGTCGATCACTGAACGGTAACAAAATATTTCAATTCGAACTACACTTTCTACACATCATGTTGACTTTGTTATTATTACAATAGTAACAGCTAGCCAAGCATTATTGAACCTAAAATCAATTTGGATTAAACTTGAAGGTTGGGTTATCCTTAAAGACAGACATTACTGCATGCCCACGTAAAAGTGAAGGTACTACTGATCCACTAGTCTCTTCCCTATTGCTATATATGTTTCACATCAAAAGGTAAAAAAAATTGAAGCACTAGTTGTACCTTCTTTTTGGTTTCTTCTGTCCTTTACTCCATGGACCACCTCCACTACTGGAAAATTATAATAGATCATTAATATATACTGGTCGTACTACAATAAGTTTCTTATATACCACCAAAAGGATATGCTAATTAATTAGAGCCACAAAAATATAAATATACACATACCTAGCTAGTTTCAAGTTTGAACTGAAACCAAGACAGTTATGAAGAAGAACAAGGAGAGAGAGAGGGAAATGAAGGGGATGGAGTGTGTTCCAAGACACAATGATTACATGGTCTTGGGGAAGCAGAAAGGGTGGCGTGGACATACATAGTCACATAGCAAGAGTATGGAAGAACGTGGGGGCTTGACCGAGGCATCAAAAAGAGGAAACGCCTAAAGGGAAAACAATGGCAAAGTGCTAAATAAAACTAAATAAAATAGGTGAAATTATTTACCGCTATAAAACTACTCCCTCCCCTCCGTTCATGATCTTTTGTTATTTTAACTTTTGGCATAAATTCTAAATTTTTTGTTGTTTTACAAACCCAATGCATTTTTTCTCAATTTATCCCATGTATACTCTCATTTAATATTATATCTCTTACTTATCACATTTTATTTTCACCAATCAAAATCACAACATGTTTTTCAACCAATAACTATCATTCTCTTTCTTCCTTCTAACTCAACATTAAATAGGGGTGTTTATGTCAACAAATATATTAATGAATGCACTCTAAAACAATGTGCATAACCTTAAACAACAAAAGATCAGGAACGAAGGGAGTATTATGGTAGAGCCAAATGATCATTAGCACCTAATACTCTCTTGGTCGGTCCAAAGAATTCACAGTTGTTTCATTGGTTGGTCAAGACGGTCAAAGAGAAATACTATATTTTGTCCAACATTAGCCGAGTAAAAGCACTGAATTAGCATAATAATCAATTTAAAGGTTGTCTAAGTGTAATCATTATCTCGAAAGTTATTCATTACAGTTTTACTAAGGTGAAATACTTCAATTTCAGTTTTGTAAGATTATTTAATTACATAAACATACCTAATTTGCGCATCATTATTCTTCTAAGATTTTGAGTTCTCTCTTTACTTTAGACTAATTTGGATATTAAAGTATAATCTTATCTCACGCTGTGCTCCGCCGTAGACATCCAGTTTAACACCACCATACGTGGATACGTGGAGACAAAGACCACCACAATGAAATTAGAGAAAATCTCAGCTTGATTTTTGGAAGTTCAAATACTAAAAATATAAAAATAAACTAACTAATTTTTCTTTAAAACTATAGAAAGAAATAATAGGGTTAATTAGGCTAAGCTTTTTGTCATGATGATACTATCAACCTTTTGGTCGGTCGACAATCTGTGAGGTGTGTTCACTCTGTTTTTGCTTGTGTTTCCCATCCTCATCTCTCTTCAGTCTTCACATAGCTTGTAGCTAGTGTATACAATTATAAACTTCGAACCAATAATAAACAACCAAAATTTAATGTCACTTTACATGGTATGTTCATAAAACATTTTTTTTAATGTTTATAAACATTCCACTCACACAGACACACCCTGAAAGCTACATGGAATGATTTAGATAAAGTTAGTGCCGTAAGAAGAAAGGAAAGTGTTCTAGCAGTACTCAAACAGCTCTATACAATTTTAAAGGCTGCAGAAAGCAAAGAGCTGCAAGAATAAAATAAAACAAAACCAAAAAGACAACACAAACAAGGCTTAAAGGAAGAGGAAAGGTTCTATTGGCAAAGGATAAAAACACTCATCACCTCACCCTCCTCCTCCACAAACATATAAACCTACCAAGTGAAAGAGATTTGAGATTGAAGAAGATCCAAAGTGTTGGCCTTTTCTTTTACACCACACCCACCACCACAAGAGAAAGACCATAGTTCCTCGAGAATCATATCAAAGCAAGGTTTGTTCTTTCTCCCCCTTTTCTCAACCAAACTTACCCTTTTTCCTTTCAGTTAACACTTTTCTTAGTCATAACAGACAAAAAATAAAAGAGAAAGAGAAGAGTTGCAAAGCTAGCACACCTCACTTTTCTGACATTTGAACCTCAAAAATTTCATTCTCTTTTTCAGATCAGGATATTCTTCTTCTATAGTATATATAGAAAGCTATAGAGTTTGGATTTTACAAATGCTTAGATGAAAAAGGAAGAAGATCAAGGGCAGTGTTCTTCTCAAGCAATCAACAATAACATTCAAAGCTATCATCAAGAGCAGCTACTCTTTCAGCAACAGATGCAGCAACAGCAAAACTTTGATAACATCTTTGGAGGTGGAAGAGGTTTAAATATGTTCCCAGAAGTTCCATGGTCCATGAACCCGGTTCATTCTTTCAACCCGGTTCGGGACCATGAACCTTCATCATTTATTGTCCCTCCACCACCTTCACCTTATGCTGGTTTCTTCAACAGAAGGGTTCCATCCCTTCAGTTTGCATATGAGGGTCCCTCTTCTGACCATCATCTAAGGATCATATCTGATGCACTGGTTGGACCCATGGTTCAAACCGGTTCAGTTCCCTACGGGCTCCAAGCTGAGCTGGGGAAGATGACTGCTCAGGAAATCATGGAGGCTAAGGCTCTTGCAGCTTCCAAGAGCCACAGTGAGGCTGAAAGGAGGCGCAGAGAGAGAATCAACAACCATCTTGCTAAGTTGAGAAGCTTGTTGCCAAACACAACCAAAGTAAGTGTACTTAGTGACTTAAATTCTGTCCAAACTCACTAATAGCACGTTTGAATCGGCTTCTGGTAGTCAGAAACTACTCACATCATCTTCTCAAAATTAATTTTGACTGCAAAATCTATTTTTGAAGGTTTTCTAAACATGAATTATAGTTCTTATTAATAAACATGATTAACCATGTCATGTCTAATGAAAAAAAAGTAAGAGAAAAAAATTAAATTTAGTATAAGATCATACCTAAGATATGTTGTGTATAATAAAAGTGTATTCAAAGGAGTATATATACTACTATTTTTTCATGGAGCTTTTGAATTACAAGAGTGCTTTGTAAATCTTGTTAAGATTTTGTTCTATCCATTATTTTAGTCTGATTCATAAAACCACAACTGAAACTCTTATATCTTTCGATCAGAAAATCTGGTTTGTTCACTACACATTGCTTTTTCTTCTTCTTCTTCTTGTTTCTTTTGGAGCCCCTCTGAGAGTGTGGTAGTTCCGAGGAGGTTGTTACTAGAAAAAGCAACAGCATTTTTCGTCACTCGGTTGATGACACGAGAGACAGGAACGAAAGGAGGAAGCTGAAAAGTTACACATGGGAATTTTGTGTTGATAGCACATTGATCAGTCAAACTCAGCTTGATAATGAAAAAGAAATAAAGAAACAAAAGCCAGCAGCAGAGAGACAAACTAGCACCCTTGTCAGTCACACACACACGCACTATATATATCTCAATATCTCATCTCATATCATAACACACTGCATGCCACTAAAAAGAACACTAGTTCTAGTCCTTAATCATCAACCTATTTAACCTACCTACCTCATAAACATCTACACAAACCCCATCATTTTGTTTGACTCACAATGCACAATTTCCAAGCTTTACCATTAGTTCTAAGCAAGGTTTTAAATTATGGTAGACCTAAAGTTACAAGTAATGATTCGTGGAAGTCTTTGATAACACAAACACTCAACAAACATATAAAGTGAGAAATGAAGAAATGACGAGAAGAGAGAAATAAGGAACATAATTAACACAGAAAAGTTGTTATATGGGAGTGTCTATATAGTATATATATTGTCTATAGTACTGTTTGAGTTTCTAAATAGTAAAGTTATAATTATAGATGTTGCCATACATAAATTACAGACAAAATGTTACATCCAAATATATATGATGTGATGTGTTGTGTGGAAACTCTTAGGATTTGGATTTAATGTTATTGTTTGCGCGCGCTGTAGTCCCAAATATAAATGGTCTGATTAAGATTTGAAGGATCATGTTTTTAGCATGCATTACTATCTTATTAACAAAGATCAAGTATATATGAACTGCTCGATCTGAATTCAAAGACTCATGTTGAGTGAGGTTATTGCGTCCAAAGAAGACAGATAAGGCTTTAAGACCTTAATAGTAACCACAGTTTAAAATCGTTATTATATGATGTTATACTTATAGGATATTCTTTTAAAATTTATTTTTCTATTTGCGATTTTGTAGACAGATAAGGCTTCGTTGTTAGCAGAAGTGATCCAACATGTAAAGGAGCTGAAGCGACAAACTTCATTAATAGCAGAAACAAGTCCAGTGCCAACAGAAGCTGATGAGCTAACAGTGGATGCAGCTGATGAGGATGGAAGGTTTGTGATAAAAGCCTCACTGTGCTGTGAAGACAGGTCAGATCTCCTACCAGACCTCATCAAGGCACTGAAAGCATTGAGGCTAAGAACCCTCAGAGCCGAGATCTCAACGCTCGGCGGGCGTGTGAAAAACGTGCTCTTCATCACCGGGGATGATCAGGATTCAAGTGGTGAAGATCAAAGCCAACAACAGTATTGTATTAGCTCGATACAAGAAGCACTTAAGGCGGTGATGGAGAAGAATGGTGGTGGTGGGGATGAATCAGCTTCTGGGAATGTTAAGCGCCAAAGGACTAACATCAATATCATTGAACAAAGGTCTTTATGAATTTTCACAAAATTAAAGACCTATATATAGTGTTATTTGTTACACTTAATTATCATATGTTTTCTTATTTTCTTTCTTTGGTTGTTTGGGGTTTGGTTCTTTTGGTTTATGGTGTGGTGAAAATATTATTATCATCATGATGAAGCAATGAGGTAATGAGATGATGTGGGGTTTTGTACATGTACTTGTTGGTTGAGGGTAAGGATCTTTTTCGTGGGAAGAGAAACCTTATATCAAATATCCTAACATGGAAAATGAGGCATTGAATTCATTGCTGATCTTAAATTGTGTGTGTTATGTTTAGTTTTGAAGTTTTGTTGTTGGATCGGAGCTAGCAATTGCTGGGTTTAAATTCTGTCGACTGAGCTAGCAGAGTTCATATTCCGTGCATGGCATTATGATGATCGATGATGATGATTAACGACACTAGCTAGCTACGTGATGGTGACGACGCAGTTCACGTCATGTGCTAGCTGCGTCCCTACACGGCCAGTGCTATAACAACCACCATCACCACCTTCTCACTTTGTTCTTGTATGTGTTGTGTTGTGTGAGTGGATCTGGAATGAACCAAAGATACTCAAACATATAAACAATCTACTAGATATTTTCATTTTCTGTTAGTGTGTTTGGATAAGTGTTAGCAGAATTGGATCTAGCTACAATTTGATCCGGTCAGAATTTGATATGGTAACGTAAGTTTAAGTGACGTGATTTATGTTTGAATACATTTGTTCAGAATTGATTTGGTAACTGAATTTTAGTACAAATACACAAAATCAGACCAGGCAGATGGAAAAACTACCCTAAGTCAATTCAGTCGGACCGAATCAAATTGGTAGAGTTGATTCTCAAAATTGGCTTTCAAACATCTTCAAAGTGATTGAGATCCACATTTGAGACTCTGATCAATGTACGTTTGGAGCTCAAATTCACTTTTGAAATTTGAAATCAAACACCCTTAATCTCATTCTTTTATTAATTTCTCATTCTGCATTTTCTTACTCAAAGTGTTTGTTGGATGTCTGCACTTTGCAACATACAAATGTCTACATATCAATTTTTTTTGAACAATTGCGAACTTATATATATTTGCTTAACAAATATTAATGTTAGAGAAATAATGTAAAATTATTGTTGCGATCCATATCTTAATTGACTGCCACCGGAATGCTACTACTTCAACTGAATTCAAATTTGAATCTTAATTTGGATAGGCCTGCTCTCTGTGTTCTTCTCCTGTAGTTTTGTTCTTTTGTTTTCTGTGTATATTAGCTGGTTTGCTTTTGATCTTTTTCCAGGTTTGAAGTACACCTAGTACTTCCATTAATTAAATTTTGCTTAAAAAAAATTCAAATTTGAATCTCAACTCAAATTAACTAAGGATTGCTATTTTGTTTGAAAAACAAATATAATCCAATTTGAGAATATAGTGTTGTAAGAAACAAGATCTTTTATTCTTCCCCAAATATGTTTTTTTAATACTAAAAAATTAGGTTTTTTTTGTCAGCAAAAATGAAGTGTATATATAAATATAAAGAGCACTAGGGTGCTCCAAACCCAATTACAACCAAAGAAAAGACTAGTGACAATAAACCAGAAAACAGAACAGAGACATCTCCTATTTCAGGCCTACTAGACAGCCACCTTACAGTCCACACTCAAAAGACAGTAGGGATGGTAATGGGTCTAGGACCCATAGGGTACCTGCAAAAAATACCCACTATGGGTAGGGTAAAAACCTTCTAGATGGGTATGGGGTTGGGTATGAGTAATTACCCGCAAAAAATAGTGGTTATGGGTGCGGGCATGAGTATTACAGTACCCAACCCGCCCCATACCCGCACACACATATTATTATTATTATTATTTGGTAATATATAACAAATTAACTTAAGCAATAGCTTTCAAACTTACTTTTTTTTAAAAAAAAAGGTGAGTATTTAAGGTATTCATAATCATCACTAATTTATTCCCACTTATTTTTAAAATTTGTAAGTCATCAACCTACAACTTTAGGGCTATATTATAAAATTAAAATTATATCTTTTTCGTTTATTCCTTCTAAAAAAATATGCTTAGTTGAATGATTTTATTTGTTAAGTATTTGAATAATCTTTTGTATTTTTATTAGTGTTTTTTATTTAAAATTGTAGTTGTATTTTTGTTTAACAAAAATAGTGAAAAATATATTTTGGTTAACTAAATTGCGGGTAATGGGCACGGGTATGGGCAAATAGGTACCCAGAGGGTACGGAGACGGGCATTCAAGTTGCTACCCACGCGGGTATGGGTACGAGTACAAGTAATTTTTTAAACGCGGGTATGAGAATGGGTACTATAGTACCCTACCCAGACCCTACCCATTGCCATCCCTAGAAGACAAGAAGACAGAGTAAAATTAAAGACTATGGCATCAGTACTAAAGATACAGACTTAAGCCTTTAAAACGACCAAGCTTCACCCTAGAAAAGCCCCTGGACCCGCAGCTTTAAAAGTGACTAGATAATGATATAATTAAAGCATGAAACCATACACCTGGCATTCATAAATAACATAATATATGTTTTGAACCAACTAATAAGCAAAATTGAATTCAATAATAACTTTTTAATATTTGTTTTTTGTTCTATGAATTCAATAGTAATCTATGTTATTTTTTTATAAGGAAAATAAACAAAAAAACGAAATCCAGTAAACAATTGGGCTGGTATGAAGGACCAGAAAGTGATTACTGATTGGTCTTTATCGTGTGAGAAATTCTGGTGAATAAGGCGCCAACATATTTTTTTTTGTCAAGAAAACAAAAAGAAATGGATTCTCTTTCAACCAAAAAAACAAAATTGAATTCTCTTTTATGTGTCACTCAATTTTGCATCAACATTCTTATTCATTAATATTGATGTATTTTTATAAATTTCCTCGAAAAAGAAAAAAAAAATCGAAGAGATTTGTTTTTGGAAGCTAGCTTGTGTTAACATTGTTTGAATTTAGTTTAAAAAAAAAACATTGTTTGAATTTGATTTGTTTTTTGGATAGACAATGAATTATATAAAAAGAGACACAAGGGGTGCCAACCCATACAATGAAAAAAGAAAAGAATGTACAGAGAGAGGTGTGCAATAAACCCATTACCCATACATTGTTTGAATTTGATATTTCTAAGATTCCATCATGTACTATTCTCCATGAGTCTTACTCTTATTGAATACCATAAATGGACTATCGTAGCCTTCTTGTTGGAAAATGAATTCATTAAGGAAACTTTTCATTAGTTAGCTCGGGTCACTATTTCGTGTACAACAGTACAAGTCTACCTAACCAAGAAAGGAAGATGGTATTTTCACACCATTTTTATTATGTAGTAGTATTTAATTTATTTATATGCATGGATAAATTTTTTTTTATAAGCAATATGCACCAAATAAAAATTAAAGTACATGGTTTGAGAAATTATTATTTCGTCAAAGAAAAATTTGTAGCAGACTTTATCTATAAGGGCATAGTAAAATCACTGGCATTAAATTAAATCACAAGTAATTCTCAACCATACATGCATGTGGAGCATATGATCCAATCATATGCACAATGGTAGTAAATCTGAAAATATTACAAAGGTTTACACCAATAATACAGAATTTATTAGAATAATGAAAGCAAACTTCAATAGGGTGAAATTTATTAACTTATTGAGGTAAATGCAGATAAACAGGGTGATGAGACCATAATGGTTTATCATATGATTCTGATTATGAATTTCTGCCACACCAAATTCTGTGAATAATGGAATATCATAATTAACTTGATTGTGTTTCAGCCCATAGCAGTGATTGGCGCTACCTCTACCAAAGACTTCCTGTTGTTGTTAATTTCAGTTGTTCCAACATGAACATTCATGTCATGGGTCATGGGGACAAAGTCCTTGAAGCATTCTTCCAAGCATCGAAATTTTTCATCAGGATACAGAGTCCCAATCTCAATGTCATTAGGCCCCTCTATGCTGAAGTTAATTTGGCAACCATTGATGAAAATATCATGCGTGAACGCAGCTACAATGCTTCGAGGGATACAATTTTCTACACACAAATGAATAAACGTTTATGCGATAAAAACTTGCTAACATAAGCATTTAATTTAATAACTAAGTTGTTTGTCGAACCGTAAATTATAATGAAATTTTGATAAGGAAAAAATAAAAGTTGTAGACCTGCAGCTGCAGCAAGAAGATCTTCAGCTGAAACGATGGCTCTGGGGATTTTGCGACCAATAATCTTTTCCCATAAAGAAGCAAGCTCATTGATGCTGTAACAGTTGCTTGGGGGTCGAAAATGAACATTTTTGTTCCTTGTTCTGATATCATCAATGGCTTTCATTGTGAACTTTCCAATATCATTGCCATCCACAAAGTATGCTGCACATATATAAAAAAAAAACACTTCAAAATCTAGTTTTTAGTGATAATTGATTCCAAGAACAGAACAAATTGTTAATTTTTGCATGAGTCATCATCTAAATGGCCTACATAGTACATCATTGTAAATCAAGATTTGATTCATATGCTCCCAAATGTAGGGAATCAAATCTTACAGTACATCATTATAATATCCCCAAACATAAAAAGTTACTCCTAGCTAACTTTCCCCCTTAAGTGTGACAATGTGTTCTGTTTTCACTAATAAAAATTTCATAATAACTATGAAACAATCACTTTTTTTATATTATTTTCTTACATGTTTATAGAGAAAATGGTTCATTAATTTGGGCAATTGCATAGTAAATCATGTTAAAAAAAAACAGTTCAGTCATGAACCATATTTTTCCTTAAAGAAATTCTTTTAATCTGGGTACCAGATTTCTATAATTTATTATTTATAGACAAAATGATTTATTATTTTGCCAGCTGGGCCTGGGACCAACTGCATACATAAGACAGTACAGCACATATGTTGTCGCATAGGTTAATTGGTTTTTACTTAATCCACTCAATTATTATGCATTTATGTCTTTTAAAAGATGAATGTTAGTATAGTCAATGCAATAATGCCAAATATATATATAAAAAAAAGGAAAATGTCGTATGGCAGAACCCAGGTGTGTGCATGAACCACAACTAACTGCATTCAACATGCTTTAAATTTTCGCTAAAAAAATATGTTAATAAATATCATATTTATATATTATTTTATATGAAATAATTTCATTAGTCACAACAAAAAATGAAACGCTATTTGAAAACAAAGATTGAGATGTCAGTCAGTAGTGATGGTTGTTGGTTATATATACCTTTGACAGAGCCATCACCATAGATAAGAAACTGGTCCAGAGGTGGGGGAACCTTGGATGGGTGGCAATTGTCATGGTATGGCCAAGAAGCAATGGAGTTGCAACAAATGTAGGTGTAGGGAATCCCAGATTCCTCAATCAATCGCCTAATCAACCGTTTCTCTTTGTACATTGTTAGACCTGGCTCCACAGGATTAGCCCTGTCTGTATCATGCCCAAACTCTGAAGGCAAAAACCTCTACAACATTTTAATTACATTACATCAAATCACAATCAGTAACTAAATCACATGTTAATTTGGGATCATTTTCGAGTATATTTTCACCCAATAAATAAAAGCACAATTAAGAGATTAAGTATTATATCCGTTTCTTATTAAATGTTTATTTAGAAGGAAAAAAAATATTCTTATATATCTCTACTCAACATTTTAGGAGAGTTTTAAATAATATTTTTTCAAGTAATACTCTTATGAGAAAAATAAAGGATGAAAGATAAAATACATCATAAAGGATAAAATAGAAAAATAAATATTTCTTTTATAAAAATTAACAAAATAAACTACATTTCTTAATGTGTGTTTTTTTCTCTCTCCAAACAATTAAATAAAAGCGAAGATAGTACAAACTAGAACGCCACCGGCAGAAATTAATTATACAATTGATTTATATTGAGGTAATTATTTTGCACAATGTGATGAGGGGGATTGATCATTCTGTCATTTTCAATGACTTTTTCTAACAAGGCCCACTGTAATAAAACAGAAAAATTATTTGTGTACCCAAGGTAGAGAGTACCATTAGGTATTTATGTACCCAAGCAACGGTACAGTTATCCAGTAGTTAGGTAAGCAAAGACTTTTCAACACAAAAATTTTTGGTCCCTAAAACAGGTGTAAACGTTAGGGATAAAAAACTGAATTAAGCTTAAATTTTTCTCACATCACTTTTTTACATTTCTCAAATTCACATTCCTTTTCTATTTTGCCTTCTTAATCTCTCTAAACTTATCATAGCAAGTAAATATAATTCATGTTATTAAACATCACTTGAGACTTCATGATGCTCTATTTTCCTTTCTATCTTTATTTTTCTATCAATCATAGTATTTATCATATTTATTATTTATATTTTTTAGGATTGTCATTTGAGTGTAAGCACCCAAAAATGAGTGCCAACTACTTATTATTCATAAATATTTTGTTTAAAAAAATAGATAAATCTTATATCACCCAAATTTTCATATCTATTTTTTAAGGCATATCCAAAAATGAAATACTAAATAAATGAAAGTGTTGTGTTGACCTTGACCGTCTTTACAGACTTAATGGCGTCCACAAGTGTACGCTGATCCATGAGATTTCCTCCACCTACGAGTGAAATGACAACGTCTATCTCGTAGTCTTTCAAAATCTTCACCATCAATTCCTTGTCGTTTATAACACCCTGCCAAGTATAACATGATTTGTAACAATCAAGTAACCATCACCCTAAAACAGTACCAACATAAAAAATATTAAAATGAAGATATGGACCCTGAATAGGAAAAAAAAAACATCATGGGCTATAAAGGAAATTAATGGATAATCAATATCTTCCTTTAGTAATGATACGTGTACCATTAGTTAAAGAATGTGTCTTTGATCAAATATTTTGATTTTTTTTATCTCTCTCATTCAGTCACATATCATATCACATTTCTTCTCTCTAAGGTCTACACACTCACAAGGCAAAGGTTTATACACGATTTTTTTTTGGAGGGTTAGAATAAATTTTTTAAAAAATTATAAAATCTTTGGTGGCTGAACTATACAATAATGAAAAATAAATCTATTTAAAAATACATATAGTCGGTCGAGAAATAAAAATTCTTGAAGACGTGGGTCTTGTCAACTCCCTTTCAGAGACTAGGTACTAATATTTACCGATCTTCCTTCAGCATACCACACAAGAGGGATGAGCTTGTAACTGACTTCACTGTACCATTAAACCTACTTTTTAAAATAGTATGACTATATTGTAAATTATAAAAGTGTATTTTAAAAAATAAAAAGTAACATGAAATATCATGAGAGAAATGTACAGAGCTGTTTTATTTTATTTTGGACCATAAAATAAATGAGTAAAAAGGTAGTATTTTTAAGAGTTTAATGGATATGCACTGACAGTGTAAAATAGTTTTAAACAGACATCCAATTGAATTCCGCCAAATCAGAAAATATATTATTCTTTTAATTAAAATTAAAGTCAAATGTAATTATCTCTCCTATGTAGCATGCTTTGATTGGATGACTGTGTAAAACTATTTTACACTATCAGTGCATATCCATTAAACTCTATTTTTAATGAATAATGTCATCTCGCATATTATTAATAAATACGAGACTTCAAATTACACTAGAATTTATGTACCAAAAAAAATTACACTAGAATTCTCTACAAATACCTCAACTAGTATAGTGAGTTTGACTTACATGAATGACTTTAGCACCCCTGTCTTGAAAGCTTTTGACAATGGCAGCCTTGGAGGGAGTGAGAGACCCTGGCCTTAGAAGCAGATAGGTGGAGCGTCCAAGGCCAAGACTTGCCTTGGTCATGAACTGACCCATGAAACCGGTTGCTCCGATGATCAGTATTCGGCCTGCGGTTGCCGGAGGAGTGGCTGCCGTTGACACCATCTTTGGCTATTTTGGTAGCAGACAGAGTTTTGCCTCACTCACTCACTCACACACACACACTAAGAGTGTGAAAAAATATTACTGAGTGTATGGTATGCAGTATATAGCGATGAAGGTGGTATGGTTTATATAGGGGTTTATGGTTCTATTATGGACTTATGGTTATAGAAATTAATGTTGTTCTGTTCTCGCAAATCGTGCCAATTACAATTTTCATCTACTCTTCAACACTAGAAGGTGGTGACACAAGTTAGGATGATAACGAGTTTGTAAAAAAAATTTGAAGTTTAGCTCTCAGTGTCTCGATACTGCTCTGTTTGACTGATAGCTGGGATCACACGGGGATTTGGGTTTGGCACCCCACCCTTTAGGCTACGCGCCCCAGCATTTTTTTTTTATTCCAAAACTACCCATCGGTAAATGATTTGCCGATGTCAAAATACCAATCGGTAAATGATTTACCGTTATTGTTCCTCAGTATGAACACCTTCATCCCATTACCCAGAACACGAAGAACAATATCGGTTAATAATTAACCGATTCTAATATTGTATCGGTATATCATTTACCGATTTGTAATCTGTAAGTTTGATCACCTTTTCACCATTACTCCTCCCTCCACCAACCCCTCCACCATTACTCCTCCCTCCAACAACCCCCCACCAGCCCCCCATAACTCGCCCAAACTACCTTATTCTCCATTACTCCACTCCTCCCTCACATTTCACCTTCCCACCACCACCACCATCTCCACATTTCCACCACCACCACCACCAACACCACCACCACCAAGGGAAAGCTTTTAACTTCTGGTAAGTGTTGTTAGCTTTGGTACTTTATTTATAGTTAGTTTAAGTAGTTAGTTGTTAGTTTAAGTAGTTAGTTTAGTTAGTTAAGTTGGTAATTTAGGCTGCTGAATCGTGAACTGAATCGGTAAATGATTTACCGTTATAGTACCGGAATTTGATTTACCGTTATGGGGTCGGAATTTGATTTACCGTTATATGGTCGGTTATTGATTTACCGTTTTTGTTCCAGGGATGACAGAGTCATTTTTCTTTGGTGAATCACAATTGATACATGCTGCTGGATTGGAAAATGATAATCCAGAGGAGCAACCATCACTAGCTGAACCTCCGATTATATCTATAGATGTCTCTCATTTGTATCATACTGATCAGGTACTCATTGCACAAATTTTTGCATGCTTTGTTTGCTTTGTTTATGCCTTGTTTTATGCCTTATGCCTTGTTTATCCTGAAACAGCGTTTCCCTTTGAAAGATGATCTTATGAAATGGGTTCGCGACATTTCTATGGCAAATAATTTTGTTTTGGTGACAACAAAGTCTGATAGTGGTGCGAAGGGAAGAAAAGAATATGTCATTCTGGGGTGTGAGAAGCATGGTGCGTATATTCCCTACAGAGAACCGGATCTTGTTGAAGGAACGTCAACACAAAAGACAGGTTGTCCTTTTAGGCTAAAAGGACGACGTACGAAAGATGATAAAGGTTGGTGGTTGAAGGTGATGGACGGTAGACACATCCATCTCGCAGCTGAGTCACTAGTTGGCCACAATTACGCTGGTAGACTGAATAGTGAGGCGAAGGAGGACGTGATAAATCAGGCTAAGACTTGGGTTCCACCTAGAAAGATGTTGGCGTCCTTGAAGGAAAAAGATCCTTCAAACTTGACTACCATCCAACAAATTTATGGTGTTTGCAAGCGGTTCAGACAATCCGTTCGTGGGTCACTGACAGAGATACAATACTTGTTGAAGAAGTTGGACGGTGAGAAGTATGTTCACTTCGAACGAAATGAACCCGGATCGGAAGTGATTAGAGATATATTTTGGGCTCATCCGAATGCCGTCAAACTTTTCAACACATTCCCATATGTAGTGATCATGGATTGCACATACAAGACCAGCAAATACAAACTACCCTTGCTCGAGATTGTTGGCCTGACCTCCACGGATAAAACATACTCAATAGCATTCTGTTACATTGGCAGTGAGACCACAGAGGACTACATTTGGGCATTGGAGTGTATGAAGTCTCTGATTTCCGACCAATCCAGGTTGCCTAGAGTGATTGTGACGGACAGAGATCTTGCTTTATTGAGTGCTGCTTCACAAAGCCTTCCCACCACCACCCATTTACTATGCTTGTGGCACATCAACAAGTGTGTTTTGGCAAAGTGCAAAGAGTATGTTGGCACGGATGATTTTGCTCAAGAGGTTATGGACAAGTGGGCCGAATTGGTAGATGCTCCAACAGTTCCAGAATTTGAAGCTCATTGGATTGAATTGTTTAACATGTGCAAGCATAAACACAAGTTGAAATTTGCCACTTATTGTTCTACTACATGGTTGGTCCACAAGCAGAAATTTGCCAAGGCATGGACAAATCATGTGATGCATTTTGGAACAACAACAAGTAACAGGTACAAAAATTATGTTATGACTTGTTATATGTATTTCATTTCATAGATTATTACAGTATTAATTCTTACATGTGCGTTGTTGGTTTGCAGGGCTGAAGGTGCACATGCCAGCTTGAAGTTGATGTTGCGGAACAGTAAGGGTGACCTGGCCACATCATGGGATGCGTCGCATAGTTTGACCACCAATCGCCACACTGAGATAGTAGCATCGTTTGAGCGCAGTATGAATAAAATTGATCACCTTTTCAAGACCCCTTTCTACACAAATATTAGGGGATTTGTGTCAATCAAATGCCTGAAACTCATTGATGCTGAACTGACAAGAATGCGAGCCTCCGGTGGCAGATGCGATTGCTTATTGAGAGAGACTCATGGACTACCTTGCGGTTGTCAACTTGCAGGTTACCGGTCAACCACTCTCCTCTCAACTACTTCCAATTATTTATATTTGTGATTCAATGTAACATGTCTGTGAACTTGCAGATTATGAGAGGATTCCGTACGAGGCCATTCATCCATTCTGGAAGAGCCTAAGTTGGGAGCATGTACCTGTTGTAGATACTGGCAGCTCAGATATTTGCGGACTAAACCATGGAGAGATGCACCCAGAAGTTGAGGCACTGACACGTTATTTCCATTCTTTGGATACTGGAGGGCAGAGTATGGTAAGGAGGAAGCTTCAAGCGATATATTGTCCTGAAAGGAGTACACTATGTACTCCTGAGCTTCGGATAAAGTCCAACCGCACTCCTAAGTTGAAGGAGAGCAAACAACCCAAGGGTCGAGCAATAGGATCCTTGACTCGTGATCCTTCAGCGTTTGAACTTACTGACAAGAAGATTAAAGAGGAAAAGAAGTCTTCACAACCAGCAAAGAGGAAGAAGCGTGTGAAGAAGTCTGATACAAGCCATTTCATGTGTAACTTTCCAGCCTTTCTCCATCCATATATTGGCACAATTACAGATGTTGAGGATGATGGTAACTGTGGCTATAGATCCATTGCTGCATTAATGGGGCATTCCGCCGGTCAGGACGGTTGGCCTTGGGTTAGGGCTACATTGATACAAGAACTTGAGACCAATGTGTTAATGTATAATAGGATGTGGGGCACAGATGTTGTTAATGCCTTACATAATCGTCTCACTCTTCCTATTGGTGACCCGGCCACCCCTGACAAATGGTTTCAACTGCCAGAGATGGGATACCTTGTTGCCACAAAGTACCAATTGGTTCTCGTATCCTTATCCTCTATGGGTTGTAACACATACTTTCCACTGATAGGAGCCGGCCCACGAGATGAGCATTCTGTTATAGCTATTGGACATGTGATAAATCACTGGGTACAGGTATATTTTGACCAAATACACTAATATTTTAGTTGCCTACTAGCTTGTCGATTAATTTTTGTATGTGGAAGTTATCTAATTTTATGGTTATTCTCTAAAATGCAGCTCCAATTAACTGCTGGACATCCTATGCCGACTATTGCTCCCCAGTGGGATTGGCACGCTGATCTTGCCTCCAAATACTGGAGGAACCTATATCGTCCACGTTTAGACATGTATGATGCACAATTCCATGCTTGGCTTGGTGCTTTTAGTGGTCATGCGGACTATGTGGACATCACCACAGATTGAATGTTCTTGTATTGTGTAATATTAATTTGTAAACTCTCTGTAATTTGGTAGAATGTGGCCCTTATCACAGGTTGTTGTTAATGATGAAAACCTAGACATCATCGTAGATTGGCAGGTTCATGCGTGTACTTTTGGTAATGTTAATTTGATGTACTTTTGGTAATGTTAATTTGATGTACTCTTGTCATTTTCATTTTCATTACCCTCCACCACCAACCCTGACATTACTCTCAACCACCAGCCCCAACCACTCTTCTACCATCCACCAGTACACCTTAAATGTTTTGACCGCACTCCTGAGCTATAAATCTATGTTGTGTCTTGCCTCTTCTTCTCACTCTTCATTCCTCATCTTCCTGTCTATTGTGTCTTGACTCTTCTTCTTACTCCTCATTCTACACAATGGAACAAGACCCAAATCCATTCCTCCGCCATTGCAAAGGTCAAAGCAACAACTCTGGCAGCTCTCGTCCTCTCATTCCTGGCCCGGCTGGCGCCATCCAGGCTGCCATGTATGCCCGTAGATCCACCCCGAACACACCACTCATTCCGACCCAGGAAATCGTGAGGCGTGTGCTAGATCATGGATCAACCGAAACCGATCCTGATTTCAACTCACATGCTTGGCTATCAGCCCTGCAAGAGTGGGGAATAGCCACTCCGCTGGGCTCTCTGACAGCGAACGTTGAGAGGGTGGAGAATGTTGTTGCTGTTATCAAATCTTGCACTCCCAATGGATTTGGAGATGCGAAAGTTACCCTCAAGGTATGTCTTGAGTTTGGGTTTTGTAAGGCCTTGTTTTTTGTCCCCCTTGACTAACCGTTCTAATTTACTTCTCAAACGATTTCAAAAATTTAGGACCCCACGGGTGCCGTTGATGCTAGCATCCACCGCAAGGCATTTACTCACAGTGAATTTGCGAATGACATAACTGTTGGATCTGTTCTCGTTCTCCAAAAGGTCTGAAACCTAAACATGAAACTTGCTTCATTTTTTGGACAGTTAAGCATGGTTTAATTAAAGTATACATTTCACTTGCAGGTTGCTGTGTTTGCACCTAGAGGAACTGTTTGTTATCTTAATATAACATTGCCCAACCTAGTGAAGGTATTCCCAAAAGATTGCGGACCCCATGACTTCATCGATATCACAGAGGAATAATTTTGTTTTCGGTGTTGCTTATGTTTAATTTGGTTGTGTAACCGTTTAACTTATTGTCATGGATTACTACATGCTTTGAATTATTTATATGTTGTCGTTGTTTCTGTTTTTTTCATTATAAGAGTCATAATATTAAGACTAAAAATATAACACATGCAAATAAAACGAGGAAAGAGTCATAACATAACATAAAAAGTCCTAACATATACATAATAATGGATCCCACATAACAAGTGTAATAAAATCACTCTCCCCGACCCCGCCCCCTGCGACCTCTGGGTCCACGAGCTCGACCTCCACGAACACCCTCTCCAGGATCACCCTCTCCACGAGCTCTGCCTCCACGAGCTCCGCCTCCACGGGGTCTGCCTCCACGAGCTCTGCCTCCACGAGCTCTGCCTCCCGCAGCTGCGGCTCCTCGAATAGCAGAAAAGGCAACTCCCTGGGTACCAACGAAGGAACTCCGTCGAAAGAGATCGAGCGCCCTCTCCGTGAGGATCCGGGGCTGTGTCCCTGGAGCATAAGCACCTGGCACCTCCAGGGACTGCTCCAACAACTCCACACCCCTACGTATGGCAGACTGCATAAAAATAATATACAAAAATAATTTCATTAACAAAAATCACAATTGAATGAATAAAAATAATATACAAGTTTAGAATCCAAACTTACCACGGCACTAAGCTCCTCCCTCCTATCCTCAGGGATGATGAACACATGTGACACTCTGCTATACCACCTCATGTAACCCTCCACCGCCTCTCCCGGATATGTAGCAGGTATCCCCTGAGAGCGGAGGTGCGGCTCAAACTCAGCATAGGCAGCATCTGCGGTCTCAGCAAGGGACCCCGTCGTCTGGATCTCAGAGGGGTGTCGAGGGATGTCCTGTATGAAGCCAAACTGGCGCATAACCCGCTCTGGTAGATGTAGGCTCACAGACCGGCCGTAAGGTGTCCGGATGTAGCCGGAATAGAGGGCCCTGGGATCCCGCGGTCGAACATCTCGATGGTCCTCAAAAGGGGTCCATGTGATATCATCCACTGTAAGCTCATCGAGCATGACCCGTCTCTCATCGAGTCCGGAATGCGCGATCCGAGACGTGGACCACCGCTGCGCCCTAGGCTGGTCCTGTGTGTAGCCGGGGACCTCCGTCCTGATAATGACGCTGCTGGATATGTACTCATACGCCCATGACAGCACGAGGGAGGTGAACCCACCGATCTGCGCTGTCTTCCTGCGGGAAGCACGACTCAGCTGTTCGTACAACGAAGCCAGCGCAATCGCACCCCACGCGTACTCCGACACGCGACCGAGGTCCTCAAGCATCCCGATCCAGTAGATAGTAGTGTGGTAACCACCACTCTTGCTGGCAAAGAGGGTGGCACCAAGCTGGTTCACCAGCCAGATCCTAGCAGCATCCTCATAGCGTCCCCCTACAATGAAATGAATTAAGTTAACAGTTATTAATAATACTCTAAAAATAAATACAACTTAATAAAGTAATTATTAAGACATACCATCCATAGCAGACGTGTACATGGTCTTCAAAGTAATGAACCGAATGTTCTGGCCACCCGCCGCCTCAAACTCAGCCAGATAAGCAGCAACAGATCCTCCCAGGAGCTGGGCGCAGAGCGCTGCAACCTCGTCTCGCTCCCCTCTGCCCGGAGTGTAGAACCTCGACCCTGTGGGAAGATGGAGAATAGCTGACACATCGTCCAGGGTGATAGTCATCTCCCCGAACGGCATGTGGAAGCTACTCGTCTCCTCATGCCATCTCTCAACAAGGGCCAGTACGACAGCTGGGTCTGTCTCCGGTAACCCGCACCAAGGCAGGTGATACAAACCCGTCTGCTGCAGCAGCTGTCGCACAGCTGTGTGGGCCTCTGAATCGCCATCACAGGGGAGGTTCCATACCTTCCCCCCAACAGTGGCCACCCTCAATGTCCGACGGTCCACGTACCGCGGGTCTGTGCGAAGAAGTGCCTGCCACGTCCAAGGAGCCTTGTGGTCAGGATAATGCGCAAGAAGCGACAGATCCTCAGGCCCCCCGGGAAACGGTGCCACCCTCTGGATGAGGTCGTCATCCGCGCCGCCCTCTGCCACCACATCTGGCACAACATCAGCAGCATCAATCTCCTCCTGGAGAATAAGAGGCTCCTCCTCCTCACCACTGGCCTCAGAAGCAGTCTCAGAAGCAGTCTCAGAAGCAGACTCCTCGCCATTGGGCTCCGAAGAAGACTGCTCGCCAGATGTCTCCTCAAGAGGTAACTCAACCATCGGAGAGACCGGAGTAGGATGAGGCTGAGGCTCAGCCGGAGTACCTGACGGAGCTGTAGTAGATGGACCACCTGACGGAGGTGTAGCAGACGGACACGGAGACGGAGCCCCGGCCGGAGTAGCAGACGGAGACGGAGACGGGGCCGAAGCCTCAACCGCCTGACTAGCTGCTCGATGGTCGCCGCGCCGCGTAGAAGCATGCAAGCGCTCGTGGCGATCCTCTGCATCATCGACTGTAGAAGATCGAGACCTCTTCCTCCCGCCCTTCATTCTCCTATGAAAAGCAAACAAATTTAACATCAAATTACAACTTGAACAACTTTAACAGTTACAACTTGTACAAACATCTCTCATATAGCAACAAACATCTCTCATATAGAAACAAACATCTCTCATATAGCATCAACACCCTTTCTAATTTGTCAATCTAGATAACTAAAATGCAACATTAAGGAAGTTCCCTAGTTCTAATAAGCCGATACCATCAACACCCTTTCCCAGTGTCATGACACTAAAATATTTGAAAATTTGTACAAAATATTCAGCCCAATAGATGGAGGAAAACTAAAAAAAACTGGCTTAAAAAAACTGCCTTAAACTGCCTTAAACTGGTTTAGAATCGGGAAATGTTTTCCCATTACAGAATCGGAAAAACATTTTCCATTACAGAATCGGAAAATGTTTTTCCGATTTTACAGTAACCCAGAAACCAGAACTGGAAACGACCCACTCGTGCCTATGACCGTTTCATGCCATTTCAGTCAATAAAACCTACCTCTAATCAATAATCAACTACCCTAGTGTTCAACATTCACCTAATAATCCATCAACTACCTCTAATCATCAATCAATGTGAGAGAATCAATAAAAATGGAACTTACCTTTTGAATGTAATGGAATGGGAGTTCCGGAGCTTTGAGGAAGCTTTGATGATGATGGGACCGAACGCAAGTTTGGGAGAGATTTGAAGAGGGAGTGATTTGGGGAGGGAAATGGGTTTTGAAAATTATGTTTCAAAACCTATCTGATGCTGTTATATCAATACGAATCGGTAAATGATAAACCGATACGTATCGGAAAATCATTTACCGATATTAATCCTGAGGGTTTCCGGTAATTTCCCCACTTTAAGTGGGGCGGGAAGCCTAAGGGCTGGGGTGTTAAACCCACACGGGAGCCTGCCTGCAAGTGACACTCACTCAACTGACTCAAGCCGCCTAGTGTTAGTGAGTCACTAGCTAAGGAAAAAGTAAAAAAAAAAACATATTAAAAATACGTGTTTGGTCTTTGTATATCAGTTGAGTTAGGTATGCGTTGACTTTTATCTCAATCTATAGAAAGAGTTATGCGTACATTAACTTTAGACTTAATTGCATTTTTGTTCCTTTAACTAGCATTGTGGGTGATTTTGGTCAACTTTTTTTTCGAGCTAATCAAGTTCCTCTAATATTAAAATAAGTAGATTTGGTTATTCTCCCAATTTTCATATACAAAATCATTAAGTTTGATTGTAGTTTTTGAAAATTATATTTAAAAACTGTTTTTCAAGAAAAAATTGTTTGAACATTGAAAAATTTGAAAATTTAAAACTGAAACAAAAAACATCTCTTAGTTATTTTTCGTATTTTAATTTAGTTTTAAAACCTAAAATTGAGAATTGTTTTCAATTTTTTTTGAAAACAAAGAAATTCTTAACTTTTTCAGTTTTAAAAATAGAAAACAGTTTTTAGAAACTGTAATCAAACATACCCTCTTCATTTTTTACAACTATTTTAGGTCTTATGATGGATTTGATATATATGATACAATTTTAAAAATAAAAAATGGTTAAATTTTAAAAGCTTTTTTATGATATGAGATTAGGGATATAGGTGGGCAATTAGGCTAATTTAATTTATGGATGAAATTTAATATTTTGACTAATTAATGAATTTTGATGAGAATAATGTATATAATGATTAAATTGATTATTTTTGTAAAATGAGAATTTGATAGTTTTACGTAAAATGTTAATGATAGAGAAACTTAATTTATATCAATTAAAAAATTGGGCAACAAAATATAAGTTTAAAAGAACTTTAGAAGCTAAAATCAAACATACATAGTTCAAACTAAAAATATCAAAAATGTACTAAAATCTTAATTTTATCTTAAAATGAGTGTTAATATCCATTTACATTAATGTGCGCGGACAAGTCGGTACCCAAACATAGCCTATATAGCTCTAGATTGGCTTTGCACCAAATTATTAACTTTAGTTTTAAAATGAACGACAGCTAGTTCGTAACTATTTAATTACAATAAACTCCAACACTCCAGGATGGCTCTCAAAATTCACTACATGCAACTAATGTGACAAAAAAAAATTATATTTAAATATTTTAGTGTTTTTTTTAAGCCAATATATATATATATATATATATATATATATATAAAAGAAGCACAAGAAGTGCAAAAAGGATTGAATGTGCAGACTCAAATAAAAAAGGTAATGAAGAAACAGAGGTCGCAAACAAGAAAAACAGAGAAAAAACAGAACCAGCAAAACAACTGGTCTAAAGACTCAAAACAAATCAAAGACCCAATCTTCCACAGCCTTCTCGGGTTCCATAAAATAAAGAAACCCCCCCCCCCCACCAATTCCTTTTTCTGGGCAATCAAAGGCCTAAATATTTTAGTGGTAAATTTTATCAATTGGTAGTAGCATGACTAACATTATATTTTAATTTCAAGAATGGATTCAACAAGAATTCCAATCTTGTAATTTAAGTAGTTGGAATAGCATATCATCATTTAGATATAACTAAGCTAAGCGTATGGGACAGAGTGAAGACTTTGATTATTTTTTATGAGCAAAGTAGTTTTTATTACTGACTCAGAGTGGCGATACAAAAAGTTAGGTACAATTGAATAAATCTTAATATGGATTATGGATATACTCACAATCACATGAGTGCCAAAACTGCCTTTTGACTATTTTTTTTTTTGTGTTAGACATATGTCCTTTTTATGGGGCAATTTTTTAGCTTGGAAACATTCATATTATGGTGGAGCTAACTCTCTCGGCGAGAATTTTTCCGTCCACAAGATTAGAACTCGAGATCTGACTTAAAAAAATTAAACATGTATCACTTAAACTAAC
Organism: Lotus japonicus; assembly: GCF_012489685.1. Classification (NCBI taxonomy): domain Eukaryota; kingdom Viridiplantae; phylum Streptophyta; class Magnoliopsida; order Fabales; family Fabaceae; genus Lotus; species Lotus japonicus. The sequence continues at coordinate 75,412,397 of NC_080042.1, read as the reverse complement.
CATCTGTTGATCCCTTTTCACTACTTTACTCATTACCTTAGAATTTTTTTTTTTACATGCGGAAAGAAACTCATAAGCTTTGATGCACTCACCTACTTTGTTAATCTATAAACAACCAGAAAGAATCAATTCCTTGGTTACTAATTATATATTTGATTAAATTAAGAACCTTAATTTTTTATGTATATGACCCTAAGTTTGAGGACTTGAGCATCGAAATCCGATCCTAATACCCTCATAAGAATGAATCTTATTTCCAGGATATTAATGATTATAGGATCAGATACAATTCTAACAAGAATTAGTTTTCTACAGTAACTATGTAATTGAATATGATAAAATAGGTAAGATGATCGGTAATAGAAATAGCATGAAAAACTATAGTGCATGAAAAACTATAGTATTATTGTTGGTTTTTAGAAATAGTAATATAAAATTATTGTATTTACATGGTTTTTATTTTATAATTTCGTTTTTTCGGGATAATAAGTTGTTTGACATGATATCACAATTTTTATGACCAAATTTTTAGAGTTTCATATTTTAACTCATTTTTCTAATAAAAAATAAATTAAAACACATGATAGATAAGTCCGTGCATTTGAGGCTTTAAGCTCAATCGAGTTCTCACGTGAGCGGTATAGAAATAATAATATAAAACATGCATGTGATCTCTTACCCAACAACATAAGTGTTTACGGTGATATTTGGTAAACAAACATTCTCCAATTCGACTGGAAAAAGTTTAAAGTTAAGGGTTCTTTTGAGAAAACGTCTTGTCAGAGTGTTGTGTGCAAATTGTGTGTTTTAAGGGAAATCAGCGATTTACGAGAATTAACACTTGAATTGCATTAAACTTGAGTAAAGTGCAGAGTACAAAAAAAAAAGGGAAATTGGAAAAGCAAATATTACATCAAGTAAAAAACTCGACAGGAATTCAAACTAAACTTAAACACAAAAGCAAAACGTCAAGGCATGAATCATAAATCGTTGGTTCTGCAACATACTCGTTCATCATCACGTTAGGCTCTTGGAGTCTCTTTGATGCGGACATGTAAGTTTTTTAGTGAGTTTTTAGAGTCAAGTTGGGACCCTTTTTATGAATGATCTTATCTTATTTATAGTGCTCTATTGCTTCACACGTCCTTGGCGGTTTTTTCCTCTGCTGAATGAGTTAGTGGGTTTGAGAATCGGTGCTATGCTCCATGATCTCTTCCTTATTCTGGAAGTTTCTTGCATCGTGGGGGAAGGTCTGCATTTCTAACTGCCCACTTGCATCGTGGGGGAAGGCATGTGCTCTCAACCGCTCTTAACTGCCCACTCTTTTTGTAACCGCTTTATGCGTTTAGCTGCAGTTCCCTTTTGTGGTCGAATTCACAGCTATGAATCACTCTGTCATTTAACTTAGCGTTTTTCATGGCTGCCACTTTTGTCAAATTTCGACTAAAGTCGATAAACCTTCTTTCGACAAAATGATATTGATGAGCCTTCTCTTGGTGAAATTTTGAGTTAACAATAAGCTTCCGAGATAATTAGTTATTACACATATAGGCTATGTTTGACATGTCATTTCAGCTAGCTTATAACTTATTTGACTAGCTTAAAAGCTCTATAAAAATGTTTGGTGAATGAGCTTATTTCAGTAGCTTAAAGCTTAAAGCTTATTAAATATATTCTCATTTTTATCCTTATTATTTTATGAAAATTTCACATTTAGCCTTATATGTAAACCTATTTGCTTATCAGTTAGCACACTTGTCTCATATGTACACCGTTTCCGCATACAAATAATTACTACTTTGGAATAAAACAAATAATTTTATATTACAAATTATTTGTTTTAATCTATTTAATTTAATAAAAATATATAAAATTAAATAAGTAAAAAATTAATATTATATTTTTAAGATGATAAATAACTTGAATGAAATGAATATGTTTATAAGAATTTTAATATTAATATTAATATCATATTTGTATTAATGTGAAAATAAAATAGTGTTAAATATAAAAAGAATTATACAAGTATGTCATTTTATGTCATTTTACGATTTCAGTTTGTTCAAGAACTAGTTTTACCAAACACTTTTGTTTAAATTACGTAGCTTTTCAGCTTTTAGCTAGCTTTTAAGCTATCAGCTAGCTTTTCAGCTTTCAGCTAGCTTATCATCTAGGCGTGCCAAAATAGCCATAGTACAATAATAACAGATTGTCGTATCCACATAAATTGTGTGTAAGCAATAATTTCACTAAATACTAATTCGAGTAGATAAAAAGATAGTTCGAACAAAAAATCATTCCAGTAAATGACTTCAACTCTTTAATTACATCATGAGAAACTTGTGGATTATCTAAAAACACATAAACACTCTTATTAATTTCTTTTGAGTGTTTTCAGTTTTCACTATATGAATGGTAAATTCTGTGGTACCCTGAAATTGTTTTGGGTACGATACCCCGACTAGATGAAATTGTGAAATTGAAGGGCGGAGAAAAAGAGAATATTAGATCTTTTAGCTTTTGTTGAAATCTTAGACGTCATGCCGGTTGATGCAGCTCTTTTTAAGTCAGAATCTAGTGGTGGAAGTGAGAATGTATGCGATGTAAGAACAAGAGAGTTATTGACCACAATAAGGGTTAGATATGAAAATTGGTGTTTGGCGAACGACAAGATAATGAGATAATCTACTAAAATGCTCATGAATGATGGTGCTAGAGGCTTTTAGAAGTGATTTTTTTTTGGAGATAAATAGATTTTACATCATTTAAGGTATTGTACCCTCATTTAAATTAAGGTACCACAGGAAGCACCAATAAAAATTATAGCTTCAAAGCTTGATATGCCTAATTAAGGCTTTATGGTAGGATTTAGTGGCCTCTTTTTGCAAAGTGTTTTTGCCGATGCCTAAGGCTTTATGGTATGATTAAGGAAGTGACCCAAGCAATTCTATTGTTCACTTTTCAATTATGTTGAATGGGGATCTTTGTTACTTCTTCCCTTTATGAGATTCATATTACTCGAATTTCTCTTAGCATGTTTCACTTGCATGTTATTAGCGTAAGACAAAATTATCTTTACCCGAGGAAATGCTCAGGAAGCATAATGTGTTAAATCTACTCTTGACTCTTTTCTAGCAAGCCTCTAGTCTGGTTATCAACCTTGACAAGTCTATGCTCTTTTGTAGCCGAAATATATCAAGTGTCAGATTTAATGAGCTTACTCGGCTTTTGGAAGTCAAGCCGATGAAGTGTTATGATAAATATATTGATTTTCTTGCTAGCAACGGCAAACCCAAGACTCCAACTTTAACAAGTCTCTGCTCTTTTGTAGCCGAAATATGTCAAGTGTCAGATTTAATGAGCTTACTCACTACTCAGCTTTTGGGAGTCAAGCCGATGGAGTGCTATGATAAATATATTGGTTTTCTTGCTAGCACCGACAAATCCAAGACTCCAGCTTTTTATTTTGTCAAGGAGTGAGTTTGGAAAAAGCTCAAGAGGTGGAAGTTGCATTTGTTCTTAGATTAAGGCATCATAACCAATAACCATATTCAATCGGAGTAGAATAGTCACTAATTTAGTCGTTTTTCATCTTTCAAGTTTTAGTGTTAAGTTTTCACCTATGTTATTAATTTGGTGTTGCCAAACATAGGGAAAAAAAGTGAGGCACTCAAGTTATCACTTTTTTTTACACTTAAATTTTATACTCTATCTACTATTAATCTACGTCATTTGTTTGGCTCATACTCTGGTTGTGATTTTCTACGCTTTGGCGTCGATCTTCACTGACTTTCTGGTTCATGTTATTGTTATTGTGCCTATTCTGAGTATGTATCTTCACTGTCAATTTGTCTCTGAATGTGTCTATTTTGCTTGTTATGTTTTTTAAGGCCAATCATGCGTACAACAACACGTACAGCTGAGGTGAGGGAATCTCAACCTGACGTACCTGTTTCCATCTCATTTGGCACTTCAATCAATTTTGTTTTTTCCATTTTCTATCTCTTCATAATAATTCATATGATAGCATTTATAGAAATAAAACCATTGAGTATCTCTTACCCAATAATTTAAGATTTTTGGAATAACTGGTTGTTGGTATTAGAGCATATATGACTAAGGCCCCGTTTGGAAACACAGCTTAATTAAGCGTTTATGGTCACATAAACGCTTATTCATAAGCTATTTTAAAATATTTATTGAAATAAATTGAAAATAAGCTATACATAAGCATAAGCTCTTTTTCATGAGCTATCCTGAATATCTTATGCAAATAAGCTCAAAACAACTTATGGTAGGCTATAAGCTGTTTGCACAAGCTCTCCCAAACACTGACATAGGAGCTTATGCTATCAGATAAGCTCAAAAAAGCTCTTCCAAACGGGGCCTAATTGTACTAAAGATTGATCATTGTTGCATTCAATTCTTCTAATAATAAAAAAGAGTTGATTTCAACGCACATGGTAAACGAATATGTGCATTAATTGTTCACACTTCAAATCTAAATTGACTCTTGTGTGAAGGTGCCTGTTAAAACTAAAACCATTTAGAGTCTCTTACCCAACAACTTTAGTTTAGAATAATTGGTCGTTTGCTATTTACTTAAAAAATTTGTTCAGGAGTTTCACTTATATAGTATGCACTATTCTCACAATTTTTTTTGTGATAAGCATGCACTATTCTCACATGGCCAACTATGCAGTACTGATTACTGAATCAAGACTATGGTCATTGATCTGTTCTTGAGATTTATGATAAGGCTATAATTTTCTTTTTATGAGACGATCTTAATCCCTCAATGGTACATATTCAAATGAATGAACGAATTGTATACTTTCAAAAGAGTTTGGCATGAATGATGAATCATTTGTAATTTTCAATTAGTTTGGATATTTTCCATAGTTTATTAGGTGGTAACCATTATCATGAATACGATTTTTTCAAGTGTGCAACTCTCACAAAAATATCAAATCCCCCTAATTCATCCATAGCTTAGAGATTACTTTTGAAGACCACAAGTTAGTTAATCTAGTAAGGTGTTAAAATCTCACAATTTGTTGTGATTATCATTTTTAGTGTACTTGAGACACATTTGATTTGGGAATAAGTAGTTGGATCCATGCTGCAAGGAATAATGTACTTGCTGCATATTTGATATAGGCGAAAAAGACAGCTACATATTGATTTTTTTTGGAAATGGGTAATGGAGGAGTTGTAACAGGTTGTTTCTAATAAGGCTTTGATACTCTCTCAACAAAGTGACTAAAACATAAACCAGTAAACCAGTGATATGTTATTTTTCCTTCCTTACGAAATTTAGCAACAAACTAAACTGTCCTGACCAGAACTATTATCCCCAAAGTCCAGGCCCATAATAATCATTCGGGTACTTGAAAGAAATATAGAGTTGGTTGAAGTGAACGATGAGGTTTTTCACGCAAATTCTATTATCTTTCAATACGAGCAGTGTCCAGAACTTTTACTTTGTTGGGGCAATTTTACATGTGATTTTAACACATTTTTTTGGTGTTAGAAGGGGGTCAAAGTCCAAAAACAAAAGCTTCAAACTAAGGCAGACATTTGAATGAAACTCATTCCTACACTCTCGAGGGAGGAAGATCATCTAATAATCATTGGATTTTCAACTAACAAGTCATATACTGTATTAGGTTCTCATGAAACATGATAAGATCGGATTATGATCTCCCATGTAAAAATTCACTACATTTTCCCTCTTGTTAATATCTAGTATTTATCTCTCTCTTTATAAATTTTTAAAAGGTTTCACTTATACCTATTTTTGGTCTTGACCAAGGTATCCTCACAGCCGACAGCCGTGAGACTAATCCATCGCCCCACGGTTAGCGCACTAAGCGGTAGGGGGCTGGCCAAGGAGTTTTTTCTATTCGCAAGAGTTGGGATTCGAACCCCCAACCACTTGCTTAAATGATGAAGTGCTGAACCACTACACTAACCAACTTGGTTCACTTATACTTATTTAACACATACATATGAAGATAGACACAAAATTTCAATATGAGAAAGTACGGAAAAAAAATTCACATAAAATTTTCAAAGCGCAGGGTGATTGGAAGTCTGGAGCTTAGCCAATAAAAATTGATTAATGTGTGGGGGCATGAAGTGTATGGTGGGGGCTATTATAATAGTGTGGGGCAACTATAATATTAGTATAAAATATATTAGTACCCAATATACTATTATTATGACATGTTACTAGTAGAATAAGTGAAATGTTGTGGGGGAATTTGCCCCCATCCTTTATAACATAGATCCATCCATGAATACGAGAATCCAGAAAGATTTGAAGATGTGAACAGAGGATGAAGAAGGTAGTGTGTTTCGCAAGAAAGATTTGAATTGAAGATGTGAATATAGGATGAAGAAATTAGTGTATTTTGCCAATTTCGATGAAAGAAAAGATTATCAATTTAATTAAAAGATCTTAAAAATGTGTTATCTTAATCATCTCAATTAACTGTGTCATCAAATGAAAAGACAACATTGATAAAAATTTAACATTGAACTAAAACTGCTTAATTGGAATGAAAAAGGGACTGAAATTGCCAAAATAAAACTAGGGGGACCAAAATCTAAAAATCATCATATTAGAGATCAATAGTGCAATTAAGAAAATATTCTAATCAATTACTTCCATTTTTTTTTAAGTTTTCTATGGTATTTATACATGCAAAAGTGGCAATAATTATTTCAAAAATCAATTATTTTGAAATGTTATAATGAGGAAGATCAAAACTGAGAAAATAACAATAAAGGACTATTTTTCTATCAAAATCAATACAATTCAATCCGTGAACGCCCCTAATAGATAACCAGATATCGAGTTACGACCCAATGTGAAACCCTACCCTTCACCAATCGAAAAAAGCAACAATTAACCGTTAGAACCGGTAATAAGTAACTCATCTTGACAATCTCATTTGATCAAACGGTCCAAGAGGTCTGTCACCATTGCAAGACATAAGAGGTATTGCATGTTAGAATCCCCCAAGTTCATGTTCAGAATCTCAAAGACCGGACATGGCTAAGGTCAACAACAACGTGTGAAGTGTCCACTCACTGTTCCTAAGCAACTTTTCAAATTTTAAAAAATTATATAAAATTAGAAAAAAAAAATTGAACTTTATTTAATGTTCCTTTTATTTGCATCAATGGAAGTTTCTCAGTAACCAGAAGAGGAGAAGACGCAAAGAAGCAAAAGCCTAGAAAACCCTTTTGATTGCTGTAATCATCAACCATTCTGCAATCCATGGCTGGGTATGTACACTTACTTCTCTTGCTTATACTTTCTCTGGAAACTGTTTTGCATACACCCTTTTGTTTTCAACGCTTTGATTGCTATTTTGCTTTGTGATATGAGTAGGGTTTCCTAGTTTCATGCGAAAAATTGTAGCTTTTTGTGTTTTGGTGAGATTTGAGTTGGATTGGATGATCGGTGTTCTGTGATTGAAAGAGAAGTTGAAGTTTGTATGTGGGGTCACTGGGGTGGGTTGGTTTTTAATAAAAATGTTGTCTTTTTTGTGTTTTTGGTGGAATTTCTAAGTTGGGTTGGTTTGTCTCTGAGATGTTTGTTATGTGATTGGAAGAAAAATTGAAGGTCTTAAAATGGGGTTAGCTAGTTGCATGTTCAAAAGATTGATTTTTTGATGGTTTGGTTGCGTTTTTATGTGGCGTTCATCGGTTTCTTTTTCGTTGTTCTATGATTGAATGGCCAATGAAAGATCATGAGGGCAATCAAAAGATGATTTTGTTTTGGGCATTCTTTGCCGATTTGATGATGATACATTAGTTGGTGGAATCATGGTTTTAGATTGCAATTGGAAAACAGTAATTGTGGCCGCGACATTGTGGTTTTTGCAACTGCATCTCGAACACAATTGTGGCTGCATCGGTTGTGTGTGCCCATAATTTTCTCCGAGATATTGAGGATTGTGACATTTGTGATCGCGACCACAATATAATACCTTGAGCAGAATTAATCATCAATAACTAGTTGCTTGCTTGAGTTCGACATGGTTATTCTCTGTTTTAACTTAATCCTGTAGTTGTGTTTACTTTAACTTTGTATTTGTGTTTTACTCTATGTTTAAATGGAAATGCCAGTCCAATGCATAATGTTTATTGAGTTCTGATACTAATAAGTGCCTAAATCTTCATGTTTATGCAGACCATCATGGTTGGTGGACAAAAGTAGAATTGCAACCAAAATAAAAAGTGCATCAGGAGGGTGTGATCCTGAACAAATTGCATGGAAAAGCAATCCTTCCAAGACTTGCCCAAATTGTCAACATGCTATCGACAACAATGATGTATGTATCGTCAGTAGAATTTTATTCCGGATAGAAATTTCATGCTATCTTGGTTTATTTTATATGTATGTTGTCTATGTTCGTCTCAACCTTTTGTCTCTGCTACCATTCAGTGTGATAAGTCTTTTTCATCATAATTATGTGAGTTTTCCTTGTAGTTTATGGTGATTCAGTAAGACCAGCTATTGATAAATGTTGTATAAGAAATGGAAAGGTTTCACACTTCCTTATGTTGAAGCTACAGCTTCAATAAGCCATAACTAACTCAGACAAGGGTTGCTGATTGCTGCCGAAGTGAAATTTAGATGGATAATAATTTCATCATTAAATTATGTCTTGGAAAGGAAATAACCCTTCTTTTTTGCTTATCTAGGGCTTAGTAACATCGATATGCTAGTTTGTGATCTAATGTACAAAAGTGCAAGTTGGTTGGCCTTAATTTACTGTTTGCTTTCACTTTGAGAGTACTTTTCTTTCAACAAGTCTCTCTTTAGAGCTGTCCAACCTGTTTAGCATGTAAGTAATCCATGGCTACTTTGGTTGGATTGAGATTTCCCCAACTCACAAGCTATACTACCAAAGTAACCAAACAGCTCTTTGTTATTTGATTATTTTCCTGTTCTTGTTGACAATGCTACTTGCCACATATTTGAATTCTTAGAACTATGTCTTTAAAAAATTGATAGCATTTTTTACGTAAAAGTTAAAACTTAAAACAATGAAGTTAAGATTGAAACTCCATTCCTACTTGTATATATGCCCAGTGACGGATCCAGAAATTTGATGTCGTGAGGGCAATATATACATATAAATTTGTATAAAAAAATTTAATTATACTATTAGAAGTGAGTGCATCTTTTACCAAAAAATGAAGACAAGTGAGGACATTTTTAACTAAAGAAGTCATAAAAAACCACATACTTTTACCACTCAAGTGAGGGCATTTAGCAATGTCAAATACAAGCGAGGGCATTTAGCAATGTAGAACGCAAGTGAAGACATTTTTTTACCAAAATAGTCATAAAAAACCACATACTTTTACTACTCAATTTTTTTTCTAATGATTATTCTCAAATTTAAGTGAGGGCACATGCCCTCATGGTGTCCTACTTAAATCCGTCACTGTATATGCCCATGTATATAGCTCTTAATAGTTGTAAATGTTTTAAATTTAACATTTTTTTTCTGTTATTAGGTAGCACACGAGTGGCCTGGCTTACCAAAGGGTGTCAAATTTGATCCATCTGATCAGGAGATAATTTGGCACTTGCTTGCAAAAGTTGGTTCAGGAAATTCAAGACCTCATCCTTTCATTGATGAATTTATTGCTACACTTGAAGTGGATGATGGAATTTGCTATACTCATCCGCAAAATTTACCTGGTTGGTGGCATGAATTTCATTCAAACTTGTGTTCTTGATCAAACTTATACTGATATGATGATCTTTGATGAAAATTGTAGGTGTTAAGCAAGACGGAAATGCTTCCCACTTCTTCCATAGAGCAATTAAGGCTTATAATACTGGCACTCGAAAGCGCCGAAAAATTCATGGTCAGGACTTCGGTGATGTCCGTTGGCACAAGACTGGAAAGACCAAACCAGTAATCTTGAATGGGGTTCAGAAAGGCTGTAAAAAGATTATGGTTCTGTATATGAACACTGTAAGAGGAGGAAAACCTGAGAAAACTAATTGGGTCATGCATCAATATCACTTAGGAACTGAAGAGGATGAAAAGGATGGGGAGTTTGTTATCTCAAAAGTGTTTTACCAGCAGACGCTAGTCAAGCTGGGTGATAAAGATCACCAGAATGTTACTGAGGCCATTGAAACCACTGAAGCAACAATTGTGAAAGTGGATCCAGTCACTCCCAAATCTGTAAGTCCTGAGCCTCTTTGTACTGAAAGGGAGTATTCAGATTTCGACGTAGGACCAGAAATGCATACCATTCCTCAGGTAAAAATGAAACCTTTAACCATATTTTCTTGTTATCAAATGACAAAATCTGTTTCATTTATTATGACTTTACCATGATCAGTATTGTCTTTTTTTCTTATATTATTGGAAGAGGATGTATCAGATAGTCATTGTACCATTTTTTAAATCAGGAAAGACCGCCCGTCACACTATGGGAGATGGTCATGCCTGAAGCCGTTACTCTTGTTTGAAATACTTGTTTTCATCTATGAATGTACTTTGAACCCATTTTTTGCATGAAAATATCATTGAACTTTACATAGTGGAATAGGAATCACCATTTATTCTGCAGTAGAATCACTAGTACATTGCTCTACATCTCATTGAAATGTAGGAAACTCTGAACAGTGATTTGTAGTATGCTGTTCCCTCCTCTTCTGTTCTTTTTATAACTCAATAATTTTTAGCATTTGATCTGGACTCAATCCTTGCCAATGGGCGATAATTTTAAAAATAATAATGATCATAAATGAATATTTATTAGAAAAAATCATATAAATGCAGTTGAGTTAAGAATTCTCCTACAGTGTTGAGCAAGTCAGGAAGTTGTTGAAAATAAAGAATGGTTTTATGGCCGAGGAAGAAGAGAAGGTTCTTAATGAGAATAAATGGGCCTTTGAGTGATGGAATTTGATGTGTAAACCCTAGTTAAGAAGTTAAATTCTTGATATTTATTGGTTTTTGTATAACACCTCTGGGGTCCGAAAGCTCTGGCGGCAAAAGCATCAGCTCCAGCCCAACATGACTAAAATCTTCATTTGTCTCCTCCGCTATAGCAGCCCCTCTGGAAACCACAACCTGAGCCTTCTTCTTCCTACCTCTCTTTTCATCTTTCCTGGGTCTTCATTGCCCCCTTGTGGCTTTTGGAACCGGCGTATCATAGACGACCTCATCAACGCTAAGCGGGCAAGGAGAAACCTCAGGACGAGAGACATCAACACCCTCAACAGAAACAATATCATGACACTCCTCCAAAGCACGAGGAGTAACCAAGCTAGCAATATCAGACTCAAGAAGGTCATGTCCACCCCAATTAGAGAAAGCTTATGGAAAAAGAAGCCCATCTCTCCCCTCTTCTTCGCGACCCTTGTCTTCGCCTACCTTGGACTCCAGGAACGAAATCTCCGGAAAAAGAACTGAATCGGGAATCCTTAGCTCCCTATCACCGAACCCAAACTTAACACCATGCAAATCAACTTCATCAGTAAAGGAAGCAGACTTGTGCTTCAAAGCGGGCTCCCCCATCACGACGTCACGCCACGACTTAGAACCAAAACCCTGACCATCCTTCACCCACTCCAGCGATGAGTCTGACGCCTTCTTTGATCTCTCAACTTCAATCACCTGAGAAATCTTCAAATCCCCCTCTGCCACGTATGAAGCACTCTTCAAACGAGGAAATTTTGCAAATGAGACAGCAAGGAACGAACCATTCATCCGAGCACCATCAAGCTTGCTCAAAGCCTCCATGGCGTCCCTCCTAGATATCATACGAACAAAACCGAATCGCCAACGTTGTCCCTCCTTCTATCTGCGGCCCAAACTAAATTATTATTTGTTTGGGCTAGTGCCCCGGCAGGCCCAAACCCTAAGAATTTTCTAGGGTTCCTCAGAGTCCAAAAAACTATTTGCCTTGGCGAAATTGATTTCCCCAAATTCCAACCATAATCCTAATTTTTCCAAGGACCTAATTTCCCCGGGGAAAGTGAGGTACCAGAAATATATTTGGGCAAGACTCATGTTTAACAAAAATATATCTGCCTCCTAATTTTTCCAAGGACCCTAATTTCCCTGGGGAAAGTGAGGTACTAGAAATATATTTGGGCAAGACTAATGTTTAACAAAAATATACCTGCCTCCTAATTTTTCCAAGGGCCCTAATTTCCCCGGGGAAAGTGAGGTACTAGAAATATATTTGGGCAAGACTTATGTTTAACAAAAATATACCTTCCTCCTAATTTTTCCAAGGACCCTAATTTCCTCGGGGAAAGTGAGGTACCAGAAAGAGTCCAAAAAACTATTTGCCTTGGCGAAATTGATTTCCCCAAATTCCAACCATAATCCTAATTTTTCCAAGGACCTAATTTCCCCGGGGAAAGTGAGGTACCAGAAATATATTTGGGCAAGACTCATGTTTAACAAAAATATATCTGCCTCCTAATTTTTCCAAGGACCCTAATTTCCCCGGGGAAAGTGAGGTACTAGAAATATATTTGGGCAAGACTAATGTTTAACAAAAATATACATGCGTCCTAATTTTTCCAAGGGCCCTAATTTCCCCGGGGAAAGTGAGGTACTAGAAATATATTTGGGCAAGACTAATGTTTAACAAAAATATACCTGCCTCATAATTTTTCCAAGGACCCTAATTTCCCCGGGGAAAGTGAGGTACCAGAAATATATTTGGGCAAGGCTCATGTTTAACAAAAATATATCTGCCTCCTAATTTTTCCAAGGACCCTAATTTCCCCGGGGAAAGTGAGGTACCAGAAATATATTTGGGCAAGGCTCATGTTTAACAAAAATATATCTGTGGCCCAAACTAAATTTTTTTTTGGCAAGTGCCCAGGCAGGCCCAAACCCTAAGAGTTTTCTAGGGTTCCTCAGATTCCAAAAAATTATTTGGTAGTTGAGACTTGTGAAAAACAGTTAGAAGGTTATACAATTGTTGCTTAGTTCAAGGTGACAAGATTAAAGAATATAATTATTTGTATTTGTTTGTTGGCGGACGACCTCCTCAGGTGTGGCAAGCATGAATTGATGCAAGCATACTTGAGGTGAGCATGACCTGATTGGCGAGCTCCAGGTTTATGATTAAGGTCTCTTCTCTATGTTAGACCTAGATCTAGAAAATTGATGAAAATGTGAAAGATGAACCTGAGGATGATTTGCTAGTTATTCATCGCCATCATTTATATTTAAAGAGACTTGAAACACCTACGAGTTATTATTGTTGTTGTTGTTATTGTTTTCTCTCCCAGCAGCAGGAACATGCTGGTGTGGTGCCACGACTCTGAAATAATTTCACAATTCTACGCATTCTTGTTTATTAACCCTAAAAATGTTTTTTTTTTTTGGTAAGCAACCCTAAAAATGTAACTTAGCCACTTTGTTACACTTCTTATTTTCTGTATTATATTTAACTTTTGCTAGGTGCTACTTGTGGAATTAATTTAGTGAAATTTGAAAATAGTTGTTGATAATTCCTATTCTATTTGTGTTCTGCATTATGCTGTACCAAAGCTTCCTCAGATGGACCGTTTGGATGAAATTCGAGCTGATTGTGAAGATCTTTTAAAAGCTGATCTATTGATGGTAGAAAATCAACTTAATGAAGACATGGATAATCAAGAAAACAATGCTGATGAAGAGAATATGGATAATAAAGAGAACAATGCTGATGAAGGCCAAAAATGGTGGGATTGTGGGTCGCAGAATCTGTTGGATTCACAACAACTGGATAACAAAGAAAACAATGCTGATGAAGGCCAAAAATGGTGGGATAGCGAGTCACAGAATCTGCTGGATTCGCAACAACTGGTCGAAGCGTTGTCCCTGTGTGATGATCTACTTCATAGCCAGTCTCCCGGCAGAGATGGTAAACGTGGAGAACATAAGGATCAACTTGGTCTTTCTGTTTATGCTCAGCTAGGACCAGAGCATCTGAAAAAGGACATTGAAGAGTGCCAAAAACTTGTCCTCGACCCTGCAAATATAGAGCATGATACGCCGCCTTCCGAGTTTCGGCTAAGTCAACTGGTATTCCCTTGTTCTCAATGATTTTGCATGAAAATGAAGAATTCTTTTTAATGTCATTTTATAATGTGTTTTCTTTCTTGTTTTCGTAGGAATTTGGCTCACAGGATAGCTTTACTTCTTGGGGTTACGGCAAGACTGTGAACTGATATGGTTCCTCACCTCAGCTGAGAAACATATTTTTTGTAACTATTTTTTGTGGGTAACTTGCCCTCTGTTGTTGATGAATTATGGGGAAAACTGAACTGTTACTCCCTAACTTTCGTAGTGTGTTTTTATGATGTTGATGCTTTAACTTTTGTTCAACATAAATGGAATCAGTTTGTTTCATTTGGTTTAATGGGTGTTTTGGCTACCTAAACATGAAAAAAACATGCGATAGTTTAATCCTTTTTTGGCCTGTTAACATTATGGTATTTTCAAAAGATAGTCTTGATTTAATAAATGAGTGTGGTGTTTCTGGTTGTAAACTCGTGACTTCTCCTATGGATTCTTCCACCGAGTTACTTCCAACTTCGGGTGAATTACTGATGAAAGATTTTTTTACCACTCTACGTTTGAATCTCTCAAGACTCAATTGTAGTATAGTAAAGGGTTTTGTCGTATCCACAAGGAGGTGTAATACTTATGCCGTTCAATAGCTAACAAACTCAAATGATGATTAACAGAGATATTAGGGGTTTGTTTAAGAAAATGAAAATATAAAGAAAGCAGATAAAGTAATTGGATTCACCAAGGTAGATAATTTTGCTGGGATTAGAGTTTCGTTGTCTGACCTCTATGTATACTATTGATTCACATACAAATATCGTTCTATGCAATTGATTCCTCCCACCATTTCTTATCTTACTACCCAGTCCCCCGGCGTAGAAGATTATCAACTCAACTATATTAACCTTCAATCCCTTGATCGATTAACAATAGTGAGTAGCATTAAGCATGGATGTTTGAATAGACTAATGATCTAACCCTATCCCTAGACCTTAGAATCATTAGATGATTTTACCTATTTCAGATTTAAATAGTTAGTTCCCACCATCCTATTAAATCTAAATTCATGTTCTAGGTCATCAATCCAAAACAAGCATGAAGCACAAGGTAAAAATCATTGAATCATGGAAAAGAAACATATGATTAACTCTAGTTCAGACTCAAGATCATGTGAGTTCCCTACACAAGTTTGAATCAATCAAAATATCCAAGGGGATCAACCTAAGATATAGCATGAAGCAAAAGAGAAAACCATTGATTCTTTAGCATAGAAACAAGAAATTTGCATGAAAGGAAATCAAATAGATTACATAAGCATCAAAACAACTAGTTCTAATCCCAACAAATGAGAAATTAGCTATCCATTTCCATGGATAGCTTTACAATGATAAGAGAGAAGAAGAGCGATGAAAAACCGACTCGTGACGGTTCCCCGGCGATGAAATCAGCTCCAAAGCTTTCTCTCTAGTCTCCTAGGTCACCCTTGATGATCTCATTTGAGTTCTCCCTTTCCCCAAGTGATGGGTTTGTGTATTTATCTCTGATTTTCGTGAACTCCCTGTTTTTAGGTTGAACTTTGAGTTTTATACCATTGCAGATCTGTTACAGGGTGCTTAGCACTCCACTTTAGGTGCTTAGCGCCCTGTTTCTTCATGCTGAAGGATTCCCCCGCCAGATGATGCTTAGCACTCCATTTTAAACGCTTAGCACCCTGTTACTTCATGTTGAAGGAGTCTCCATTTCCAGATGATGCTTAGCACCCTGGAACACATGCTAAGCATGATTGGAACAACAAGGTTAATTTCTTGATATTTCAAAGTTCTTGAGTGAGATTCTTCAAGGATAAGTGGATTTCTTCATTTACAAGCTTTCTTTCATCCAAATCATGTACTTTATCAATTACTCTTCAACCTACAACTCAAATTGAGATTGAAATCATTTTGTACATAATCTACTTAAAAGAGAGTTACTTATAAGATTTTTTTCATTATTACAATAGATAAGTGCCTAAAGTATGATGGAAAACATGGTGAATTTGGCACTTCTCAACTCCCCCAACTTAGCACTTTGTTTGTCCTCAAACAAAAGGTAAAGACTTTAATCAAACAAGCATGACTACAACTTTTTCAAGGCTCAATTTGCAAGATCTCACCAAGATTGAACCAATGATCCAAAAGAGAAACATGATGCCCTCAAGAGAATTCATAACATTGATCCAACTACTTATTCAACCTAAAATTCAATAGGCACACACTCAATTACTCTTGATCAGGAAACATTTAATTCAGCCTAGATATAGAATATGAATCAGGCAAGGTTAGTGTCTCACTCATGTACATCACTGAATCACATAAGTCAAGATTGTTACTTGTCTCCACAATCATCAAAATCACATGTGCAATCAAGGATCACTTAGGACTTTTAGGGTTGTAATGAGGCTAGGCTTCAATGAATTTGGTTTTTCTGGATAATCAAAGAAACTCAACAAGCTTAGAGAGCAATCACAGCTTATTTTCATGATATTCACCCCCCTCAACTTGATTTAAACCAACTCTCATTCACCAATTTCTTTCAACTTAACCATTTTCTTTCATCAATCTCTTCTTTATTCTCTTTTTGTTTTTTTTTTGTTTTTTACACATTTTTTTGAATTTTTTTTTTCTTTTACTTTTGAAGCATATACAAAGATATTGAATCCAAAGCATACATAAAATTTAGCACAAAAGCCTTCTCCCCCCAACTTGCATACAACCCACATTAATGAATGCTCTCTTAGCCTATCAAGCTTAGGAGAAGCCATTATTTTTCTATTAGGCTTAGGGTCATAATCAAGAACAAAACCAAATATTTAACTTTCAGGCTCAAGGGGTAGCAAATGGATTTTAATTGACATAGGTAGGCTATTTGGCTAAGTAGCTATATATATATATATAGAACAAAATATGTCTTGATCCTTTCCTATCAATTCCATGCAACCGATGATATCAGAGACTCAAACAAAATCAACTATGCAAAGAAGTGATTTTCTCTCAACTCACAGTGTATAGGAACACTCCCTCACAGGCTAAAAAGTTTCAAATTTCCCTGATTTTCAAGTAATTTTCATGTATGCTTCAAGAAATCCAAGTGAATCATGCAATCATTTCAAGTCATGGCATCAATAAGTGCACGCACAATTTCAATCATGGAATCACTAAAATCAATTCACTTTTAAGCACATATCAAGCAATTATCATAATAGTCATGCTAGTATTGAAAACAGTCAGAAAAACATGAAATCTAGGACCTAAGTGCTATATATAAAACTATACGATTAAAAAGAAACTAGAAACAATGAAAAGTGGACTCCCTCATGAAGTGAATGCTTTGAATCCAATGTCTCTCCTCAAATCCTTGATCTATCACTCCCTCCATGAGAAATGGACTGTCCTCAGGCCAAACTATATGATTTTCCTGTTAATCCGCCCTATAGTCACTTGAAACATGTTAGAATACAAGAGAGAAATGAGAAACAAACAGTGTTATAATAAGAAAAAATCAAGTACATATGAAAATAGACTTCAAGAGCTTTCCAAAGAGTGGTCATTTGCTCAAATCCGATGAGAAATGAAGAAGTTATGTTCGTTTGAAACAAGGTGTTCAATGTTGTTAAGGGGGTGGCGCTAAGCGCCCCTTACATGTGCTTAGCATGAAAATGACATTTTGGAGTGGAAATTCAGAGTGCTAAGCACCAAATATTGGTACTAACCATCAATTTGATAGATCTCAATATCTGCATAATTATGCAGCAAAAAACATTGCATTTTTCAAGACTTTTCAAAACCTTATGCCCCAAAACTCATTTTAATCATAGTTCTTGCTTCAAAATCAGTCAAATACATGTCTAACTTCATTTTGAACTTGTGACAAACTTCAATTTCAACATTTTATCACAATTTACAAGATCAAAGTAAAGCCAAAATCACATGCATTTTAACATCTTTACACAACTCAATACCTCAAATTTCAATCCACTCATTTTTCTTACCTCAAAATTGAGCAAACCATCTATACACATCAAGCGAAACATGTGGAGAATTTAAAATCACACTTTAAAGTACTCAATCCACAAGATCAAAATTTCAAATCCTAAATAAAACACTTAAAAACCTACAACCTAAAGTAGTAAAACATATTATACCTAATCTTTAACACTCAAACTTGCAAACACACAACACAAACATAAAAGCACATTAGATTGACATAAGTTCACACCAAAACAAGAATGATTTCATGCCATTTGGAAACATTATGCAGAATTTATGTAGTTTTGGACACAAAATGACTTGAATTTCATCACAACTTCACAACCTCTATCCCCAAAATCTTCAATACTCAACATACCAACCTTCCATCGTACTATATGCATTATATATATTAAATTGGACATGTTCAAAAGTTAAAACACATATTACAAGCAGATATACAACATAATCCAATTTCACTCAAGAATACATGCATTTTCACAAGTCCATAACCTAGATATTGAAATATTCATTTCTAATGCTTCCAAACATCATGAATATATTTCAAATACTAATTAAGACATGTGAAGCACAAAGTTATTCAATTTTAATCAAAACTCCACAAAATCACTACCCTAGTTCTAAAAGCACATGAAAACATATAAATATAACAAAAGCAATAAAAACACTGGGTTGCCTCCCAGGAAGCGCTTGTTTAACGTCATTAGCTTGACGCTTGCACACTTAAGGTGACCATAAACCAGGGTTATAATATAACCCCTTCCTTGTTTTAGGCCTTTTGACTTGGATTTCATCTAGTTTTCTAACAAAGGTTTTCCAAGCCATCAAAAACTCATTCTTGTTCTTTCTTTTCTCAATCAAACCCAATTCACCTACATTCAACTCACATGTCAAGGTATTTACATGCATATGAATGAATGCAAATTTAAAGTTCTTTGAAGAATTTGATGGAACATGCTCATCAAGCCTATCACCAAATACAGTATCTATATGTTCAACATTAATAATTTCATCATTGCATTGGTGATGTGATATGCTATCAAAATCTTCAACGCTTACCTCATCCTCATCATGCTTTACCTGTGGAGGGCTTGAATGAATCAGTAAGTGGTGAAGGGTTGGATCTCTTTCTTCTTTTTTTGATTTTTCTTCTTCTTCCTCACTTTCTTCCACTTGTGCTTCAACCATTCCTCTTCCATGTTCAGCTACCATGTTAGCTAGCTTTCCCAATTGATCCTCCAAGTTCTTGATGGAAGCCTCAGTATTCCTTTGATTAATCATTGACAATTGCATAAATAGCACCAAGGTATCCTCAAGCTTAGAAATCCTATCCTCTTCAAGGGCATAGTATGTCTGAGATGATTGAAACATTTTGAAAGTAGTGATTCAGAAGCTTCTTGTTGTTTCTCCCCTTGAACTAGCTAACTAACGCAAGAGATTAGTAACAACAAGGAAAGTTAAACTGAAAACAAAAACTATACACTATATTCATAATCATTCAAGAATGAAAACTATTGCAATGCAATTAGTATTGACACACCTCCCCGGCAACGGCGCCAATTTGTTGAAAGATTTTTTTACCACTCTACGTTTGAATCTCTCAAGACTCAATTGTAGTATAGTAAAGGGTTTTGTCGTATCCACAAGGAGGTGTAATACTTATGTCGTTCAATAGCTAACAAACTCAAATGATGGTTAACAGAGATATTAGGGGTTTGTTTAAGAAAATGAAAATATAAAGAAAGCAGATAAAGTAATTGGATTCACCAAGGTAGATAGTTTTGCTGGGATTAGAGTTTCGTTGTCTGACCTCTATGTATACTATTGATTCACATACAAATATCGTTCTATGCAATTGATTCCTCCCACCATTTCTTATCTTACTACCCAGTCCCCCGGCGTAGAAGATTATCAACTCAACTATATTAACCTTCAATCCCTTGATCGATTAACAATAGTGAGTAGCATTAAGCATGGATGTTTGAATAGACTAATGATCTAACCCTATCCCTAGACCTTAGAATCATTAGATGATTTTACCTATTTCAGATTTAAATAGTTAGTTCCCACCGTCCTATTAAATCTAAATTCATGTTCTAGGTGATCAATCCAAAACAAGCATGAAGCACAAGGTAAAAATCATTGAATCATGGAAAAGAAACATATGATTAACTCTAGTTCAGACTCAAGATCATGTGAGTTCCCTACACAAGTTTGAATCAATCAAAATATCCAAGGGGATCAACCTAAGATATAGCATGAAGCAAAAGAGAAAACCATTGATTCTTTAGCATAGAAACAAGAAATTTGCATGAAAGGAAATCAAATAGATTACATAAACATCAAAACAACTAGTTCTAATCCCAACAAATGAGAAATTAGCTATCCATTTCCATGGATAGCTTTACAATGATAAGAGAGAATAAGAGCGATGAAAAACCGACTCGTGACGGTTCCCCGGCGATGAAATCAGCTCCAAAGCTTTCTCTCTAGTCTCCTAGGTCACCCTTGATGATCTCATTTGAGTTCTCCCTTTCCCCAAGTGATGGGTTTGTGTATTTATCTCTGATTTTCGTGAACTCCCTGTTTCTAGGTTGAACTTTGAGTTTTATACCATTGCAGATCTGTTACAGGGTGCTTAGCACTCCACTTTAGGTGCTTAGCGCCCTGTTTCTTCATGCTGAAGGATTCCCCACCGCCAGATGATGCTTAGCACTCCATTTTAAACGCTTAGCACCCTGTTACTTCATGTTGAAGGAGTCTCCATTTCCAGATGATGCTTAGCACCCTGGAACACATGCTAAGCATGATTGGAACAACAAGGTTAATTTCTTGATATTTCAAAGTTCTTGAGTGAGATTCTTCAAGGATAAGTGGATTTCTTCATTTACAAGCTTTCTTTCATCCAAATCATGTACTTTCTCAATTACTCTGCAACCTACAACTCAAATTGAGATTGGAATCATTTTGTACATAATCTACTTAAAAGAGAGTTACTTATAAGAATTTTTTCATTATTACAATAGATAAGTGCCTAAAATATGATGGAAAACATGGTGAATTTGGCACTTATCAATTACTTTCGGACCCTACTTTATATAAGCGACTTGTTGGTATATTTTGTTGCTTGAGACTAGTACAAGGCCTAGTATTGCTTTTGTTGAACAACAACTGAGTCAGTTTGTCTCTGCTCCTCATTCAGCTCATTGGATTGCAGCCTTGTGGATCATCAGATATTTGAAAAGATCTATTGGACTTGGTTTAGTTTATCCTGCTAATTATGATTTCACATTTCTGCATTGTCAGATTCATATTGGGCTTGTTGTAGCACTACAAGAAAAAACAGTTTCTGAAACTTTTCTCACATCTTGAGAATGTTAAAAGCTAAACTACTATCTCTTGTTCTTTTCCTGAGGCAGAATATAGTGCCTTAGTTTCTCTTGAGAACTACAATAACTACAATTTCTCTGCAATGATTTATGTGCTTTTGTCTCTATAGTGATAGTGAGTCCGCTATTCACATTGCTAAGAATCCAACTTTTCATGAAAGAACAAAGCATATTGAAGTGGATTGTCATTTCATTCGTGAGAAGCTTTAAACTAGGCTTTTTCATTTATTCCATGTCTCTTCTACTACCCAACTCGCGGATGTTTTGACTAAAGCCTTGCTCCCTAAATTATTCTTAGCATTAGGGGTTATCAGGAATAATTTTTTGTTAGTAGCTGTTACAGATATTTTGTTGTTAGTAGCAGAGCTGTTATTCAGTTATTGGTGGCTAATTAGTAAGGAATTAATGCACATGTAATTTATGATTCATGTAGGTGTAATTTCATCATTGAGTTACTCTCTGTAAGTAAGATTTCAGAATTACAATCACATAAAATGTGTTCTTCATTTCCTCTTAGTTTTCTATATCATTTCTATCACAAATAGTAAGCTCCATTCCTATGAGCTCAAGATTTAAATCTGTGAGTTTGTGACCGTATACACACTCCGTGACATTAGCCTACCAAGAATCATTAGATTTTTCTTTGTGGTCATGATCATTGAGCAGAACAAGCAGCATGGTCTATGACAATGCACACGTGAAAGTGGGCTGGAATTAGATGGTTCATTACGGCCCACAACACCGCTTGCAATTTGTTTCTGCACTGAACCCAAAGGGTGGTGTCTCATGTTTCCAAAATCTTCGACTTGACTCAATTATGTTCGAGTCGGGTACATCTATATCTCTTCCGGTAAATTTTATCCATACACAAGCTTCGAACCCGAAACCATGATTAAGGCACAACAAACATACAATATGAATCAACCACTAGTTAATTAGTTAAATGTAAGTTACTTCTCCCAACATTTAAGACAGTTATATATTTAAAACTTGAAATAATGAAGCCAAGACCTATTAGTATTGAAGTATTAATTTGATTTTAAATAAAGATTGATGTTGTTAGGTTGAAGACAAGAGGATCAACTCACATACGTATTATCACAAGATTGGAAGACAAGAATATTTGATTTGCCAATTCAACCTTCCAAGTGGATACCAACCATGAAAGGGTCTTTGATTTGAGCACATTCCGTGTTTCCCACCATGTCTATCCATCAATTTTGCAAAGAAAAACACACAAACATGAGAAAAATGGGCTGAGTCATTCTTTTAATACATCAAGTTATGGACCCTTTATTCAATTATTATTATTTATATTATTATTATTGTTAAATTATTAGGCTTACATCCATCTCTTTAATATTTTACAGTGTGTTTGATTATAAGTCCATGTCCCATATGTAGCTTCTAGCAAATAGAGTTAACTTATGTGTGGAGTTTATAGCGTGCATTTGGATATTAATTGAGTGTAAAATTAATAAAATTCCATCTCAATTTATAAGAATCGTGTTTACTTTCAGTCACTAAATGAGTACTAACATCCGTTTAAATTAAGGTTAATTGGTACCTAAACATAATCATTTATATTATAATAAATACAAAAGAAATAGTTCTGAACTCTTGTAAGGGTGTTGCCACGCATCGTTCTAAGCTGGTCATAATAATTGGTGTATTAAATTAAGCTGACATTATTGTTGTTTGTAAAGGTAGCCAATTAACACTCATTTAGTATCTTCTTGTTTCGTTGATTTTATGCAATACATACGTTTTGAAATTTATTAATATAGGAAAATTGCCTAAATATTTAACAGTTTGGCTTAATTGCATTTTTGGTCCCCACGAATGATAAATGTGCATTTTTTGTCCTAAACGTTTGAAAATAGCAGAATCAGTCCCACATGTTTGTCTCCGTTAGCGTTTTTGGTCCCCTCCGTTAAAATTCTAACAGAAGTTACTTATTGCACCTCATTTTACTATTCTCACCCCTCACTGAGACTATAAATGCACATTTATCATTCGTGGGGACCAAAAATGCAATTAAGCCTAAAAAATAAAAATAAACCAAGAAACCCACCAACCACTTCTTCTTCTCCATCAAGTTCTTAAATGATTAGAGAAATATTTCCTTTTAATGATCCACAATGGCTTCCACTTCTTGTTGGCATCACTGTATTAAATTAAAATTATTGTACATGTTTACAGTATTTGCATGGGAATCACCATGAAAAGGGCTAGCTCCTAGCAAAAATATTTCATTTTCCACATCTTTTATCCATTCACACACATGGTTGCAAGTCTTTATTGCCAGGGCCTGCAAGTACTCATCATGCACAAACATGTGAGTTACGCAGTGTTAGTTTTCAAACTTATACTTATTTTTTCTTACAGGTTCTCATTGGAAGTTAATGATGAACCTACACCTGGGTATGGACAGATAACATAGCATAAGGAGAGATGGGAATTGGGAGAAGAAGAATAAGAAGAAGTGGTTGATGGGTTTCTTGGTTTTTTTATTTTTTAAACTTAATTTCACTTTTGGTCCCCCACGAATGATAAATGTGTATTTCTGGTCCTAGTGAGGGGTGAGAATAGTAAAATGGGGGTGCAATAAGTAACTTCTGTTAGAATTTTAACGGAGGGACCAAAAACGCTAACGGAGACAAACGTGTGGGACTGATTCTGCTATTTTCAAACGTTTAGGACCAAAAATGCACATTTGTTATTCGTGGGGGACCAAAAGTGCAATTAAGCCTAACAGTTTTTTTTAAAACGTTAAAAGTTAAATAAAGAAATTCAATTTAGTTTTTTTATAATTAAAAGGAACGAGGGGGGAAAAGCAGAAGAATAAGAAGCTCATTATAATTTACCATAATTTAATTGATTTTATGCATCTTCAATGTAGTTCAGAACAAGTTGGGAATGTTATAGAACCACTCTTTCATTATTGCACTTTGGATTAAGCTGCAATCACTTTCCCCTTTTGGATAAAGGAAAAAATTGTGGAACACTAAACTATTAGTATGTCAAACACTGTTTAGCAGTTTCCACTTTACAATCATCAACGAAAAAATCTTCACTTCAAATGATTAATGGACCTACATAATATTATAATTATTAACGCTGCTTGCCATTATTTCACATTTCTCTCTAAAATTATGCATTTTTCACTTGAAGCCTCTTATTTTAGCCCCTAAGCTTATCTTAATTCATAGTTCTTCCCTAGTGAAAGGATAAAAAAAATTCATAGTTTATCTGTTCAGACAGTAGTATTAGACTTTCAGCAGACAAATTGCTTTGAGTAATAAATTGTAATGAAGTTACAACTTCTGCAGTTCTGTGAAGGTGTGGTAACAGACTTTTATGCAATTCAAAATCAATTCTTATTCTTTTCATCTGTTCTTTTAGGGGTGAGTAACTGAAATATCCAAAAACTGATCTATATGGGTGTTCTATATGAGTAACTGAAGTTACCCTTTTTCTCTTAGATCTTCAACACAATCTAAGAGAACACACCTAATTAAACTCACTTTGTTTGTATCCCTGTGGAAGTTATGTGCTTGATAGTTGATACTTTGATAGAACTTGCACCATAACAATATAGAAAACCATAGCATCCTTTTGTGAAATTCTTAACAAAACCTAAGAATTTCCATAAAAGATTCAGTTAAGAAACATGTTTAGGGAAAACAGAACTCCTGAATCAGCCTTCAAATTAACCACCACTGAATTAGCTGAAAAAGTGATCTATACCCTATGTATTGCCATATATGACTTTGTTCTAGATTCTTGAGATGCCCAATCTATAGACTAGTGACTTCATCAGATATACACATATTTGTTATGAATGTCATTTTCCTATGATTCTCATGGCTACTCCTAGTACTGCAGAAAACCAAAGAGGGTGTGGGAAAGAGAAGATGTCAAAAGGTACTAGATTTATAAGTGCATTTTTGGAAATTCTTTCAGAATTGATTCTAAGGAGAAGCTTCTGTGAGTAGGCTATGGACGCCAGAATTGATTCTGAGGAAAAATAAGCTAATTCGAGGTGATTTGCAAGACATGAAAATAATGACTATTCTTAGCTATTCAGTATAAAGAACAAAAAACAAAAATGGACCTTGGAGATGTGATTTTCTGATATAGTTATCATTATAATCCACGCTATTCTGATGTACATATAACTAGGCCATGAAGGCCAGCAACCCTTACAAAACTTGTTATACTCTCTCCCATGATATCCCGCTCTTTCTATATTTACACTCCACCATGATCAGAGGGAGAAAGAAAATTGAGAGAAGGAAAGAAACAGAAAAAGAAGCCATGTTTCCATGGATATGGAAATTAAGCTTGGAGTCTTGGAAGCCAAGTCTTCACTCCCTAATCATGCCAACAAAGGAGCATGACAACACACCTTCTTATTATGTAAAGCCTTGCTTTCTGCTCTCTGAGGACTCCTCCAAATCCTCTGTTTGATGATGATATCCTCCTCTTTGAGCCTCCAATGGTAACACTACCCATCTTCATAGTTTCTTCACTTAACTTTTCTTAACTCAAAATCTCTTGGAAATGGAAAAATGGGTTGTTCTCCTTTTTCCCTTTTCTCTAGAGCTTAAACTTATTGCTTTGAACTTGATTGTGAGTGTGACTTGGTTTAGAATTGGAGAGAGGGTGGGTTCTTAAAGAGGTTTCAGGGTGTGGTCCTAACACACCTTGGTCTAGTAAAGAGGCAGCGATGGGGCATGAAAGGGTGTGCAGTGCCTCCAAACCCACCAGACAAACCCCAATTGGACCCCACCTCACCACTTGAAAATTCATACCCCAATAAGGAGGGTTGATAAAACAAAACAAGCACTTGAGCCAAACTCCTCTTTTTTACATTGTTGTGTCTCACTCTATAGTGTAGGCACTACCCACCAAGCATAATGGGGTTGCAATACAAAAATACCACAGCAACGACCACAATAACAAATCCTTATTCCATTGGTTGACTATATGGATCATCGGATCTGGATTCACTACAGTCATATTTTGATGCAATCACTGCAGTCACTCAATATGAGTAATTGGATCCAGGTCGGATGATTACCATTTGATCTCGGTGAATGAGATATAAGTACATGTTAAAAACATAATCTGCCAGATTTTGTTTTTAATCAATTGACTTTCATTTGTGACCGCAGTGCAGTCAACTGCTCTAAATCCAAATCTTTGGATCACTTGATGTCTATCGTGTTTGATCCATATTAATGATATCAGCCAGTTTTACGCTGGTTGCCGAAAGCCTAACACAACGTTCCTCCTTTATCCGAGCTTAGTACCAACTATCAAAACATAAGCTAGAGTTTTAGAAATACAAAAATAAGGTGGCATGCCTTTTTTCATATTTTACAAGCCGACCTCAATTTGTGCATGCTGTATGATTTGTCTGGTTGTTCATGAGGACATAAGCATTCTCTTTTAGTTTTATAAAAATGCTTCTTGTTTTGTTTTTTCTGCTTATCGTTTGTTGGATCCACATAATCAGGGAAATGACCGGTAGATAAGGGGTTGGTTTAGTTGAATCCTACATAACAATTCATAGCAGTAACAACCATTACAAAGTTTTAAGAACAAATATATAGCGGAGTCTTGTCACACTACCTTGACTCTAAAAAGACAAGGGATGTATACGTAAGGTAGTGTCCCCAGCTATTAGCATCATAGTTTGCATTTCCTTAGTTAATAGTTGTGTTTATCCACTAGTAAACAGTCCAGGAATTATTGCACATCTTGGGTGATTATTCAAGGAACAAGAAACCTAACTTGATGAGCCTATAACCCCATAATAAGGAGAACTTGAATTTCCTTGTCTTGTGGAAAGGAGGGTAAGAGCTATATCAGTAAATTAAAGTGTCTGAGAGATGGTTTGCAGCTTGCTAGAACCAAATCTAGTTTTAGTTTTGTTCTTGCAACTGTATGATTTTAATTCGACTCCATGGTTGATCATAACTTGAGTATATCGACTCTTTTGATGAATTGGAGATCCCTTAGTTGAACTACTAGCATTTTTGGATCAACTTTATTTTTCTCAAAATCAATTTTAACGCCCCAAAGCTACTCACAAAAGTTTCTCCCTAAAATTTACTTTGACTTACAAACATATTATAGAAGGGTTTTCAAACATGACCTTTGACCGATTCCCTTGCAAATGATGTGGCTCACTATTTTAACAAGGTGCCTTATTAAATTCTTTGACCCTTATAGAGGTCGAGTATGGGGTGGATTTAGATTAAAAGAATTGTGTTTGGAGATTTTGTCGAGATTAGTTTACAATTAGTTGGAAAAAAGCTGCAAAGTTGATATGGAACCAACTAAATATGTGTCATGGTTCTGATAGTTTGAGAGGAGACAGCAAGAATATAGCAGCAGCAATGAATATTTTTTATGAATTAAGGCTTTGGTTCATAAGATTCTTACACATGATGATAGTTTAAAGCTTTATTTCTGTTTCAAACCAACTTTTGATCTTAACAGAAAATCCATAATACTATAAGAAGAAAGAAAGGAAATCCAAATGAATATTGGTCTAGAATCCTTGGACATAAATCATATGTCACTTTTACATTTTCCTTAAGAGAGATAAGTGAAAGATGTGATATACCACAACAACATAGAGATAAGGGGAAAATATAAGGTGGATGAAGTGCAGAATCATTGTTCAATTGTCTAAATATGGAAGTTGTTCATTGCAATGTGTTATTATTTTTTGGTTTTTGACCCGAATATCCTTACCCGTTCAGGAAATTGTAGTTGCCTCTCCTAACAAATGATTTTCTTGGTATTCGAACCGGTGTTTTCACCATTACGGGAATATAACTTGTTTATCACAACTCACAAGACCAAACCTTGTTGATTTTTTTATAAGTGTCTCTTGCCCCAACCGGGAAATAAACTAATCCAAATTGGCTTTGCACAACCCTAAAAGCATTTTGCTAATGTAATGAATCACAATGAAGAAAAGTTGTTTTCCCTCTACTACATCACAAAGGGTGCATGAGAAAAAGTAGCTGAGCCTGAGGACGTAAGTTTCAAGCTTTTGACTAAGATTCCATAACATGGGGTTATTAAAATAAGAAGGCAGACAAATTTTCACATGAAACTAATCACAACATAGCAAAGTGATTACTTAAATTATTAGCAAAAGGATAAGTACCTACTTGCTCTGCCTCGTGCTCTCCCCAAGTCCCTTAAGATGCCAACCTGTTTTCAACGGCTTCTTCAAATTACCATCTTATTACTTAACTTTTTCTCTCTTCACTCTTCATGCAGTTTTAAGCACTTAATATCGAATTAGGCGCTTGTCAGTGATTTTTGTTGCTTCTTTTAGCTTCTTCCTTGTAGGGAATAGAGAAGGAAACAAAGGGGTAAAAATATTGCAGAAATAATGAAGGTCCTATATGTGATTTTTTTCATTGAATAAATATAATTTGTTTGACAAAATTTTGAAACCTCAAATATATTATGACAATTAATTAGCTCTCTAGAGTTCTGAATAATAATTAAAGTGTATAATACATTGTTTTTGCAGGTTAAACCACTAGAGTTGCACGGGTGGGATCTTAATACTACACTATTTGACAATGGTGGTAAAAAGAAATGTATGAAATGCACTAAGATCTAAGTGGTCCAACTCCAACCGTGGTATATCTTGAAATCTACCTTACAGGTTTTGTAATATCTTGAAACTTCACAAAAAAGAGGCTCGGTTGTACTAAACAAGGAAGTCAGATTTGCACGTGAAGTTCTTGTGATTCACAATGCCATTGCCTGCAATATAATCAACATATAGTATTAATCAAATGGACCTCCATTCTTAACCCACATTCCCATCTCCATTCTTGTCTTTGATGCTTGTTTATTAAGGAACAACCATACTACATGTTCCTTCACCCTCAACCCAAATGGCCATAGAGTTAGCTTTTGAATTATTCAAATGGCCACCATCTTTTTAATGATATAAAACCAATTGTCTATCTTCACTCAATAGTGTTACTTGGGATATTTGAGTTATGGCATATTATCAGAATTTGATTCATGTTTAACTTATTGTTTTAATAGAAAAGTTAAAATTCAGTACCAAATATGATATATAGTCTAAAAAGCTTTTATGTGAATGATAGAGTATCACAAATAGGAAAACACAAGTTTAAACGTATAAAAAGAAAATCAAAGTTTAAGCACATTGAGTTCTAATTGGACAAAGTCCAATCAATCACTCTAAGTTGAGTGTAACTCTTCAGATTCAGTGGTGATGGTGGTGGTGATTCTGGTGGTGCTCCATGCGCAGGTGGTACCTGTGAGATACACTGACGCATAAAAGCGTCGACCATGTGGCTAGGGAGACATTCTTGGTCGTTCTGTGGTGGTGGTACTTGACCTCGATACATGTCGGTGACCATGTGCTAAAAAAGATGTTTCCTAGTCGGCTTATGCCGGTGGAAACTCGATGCATGGTGTCAACCACCTTGGGCTTATGTTGCCAAACCATGCACTGGCACAATAGTCCCCGGATTCCTACTTTCATTCTGTTAGAGAAGTAATATAAAATCATTCATGTGACCCTTATGTGACCACTTAATCTTAAGTAACCAATTATCCCAAAAGTTTAAACTGTTGAATAAGGGTCACATGAATGATTTTATATTACTTCTCTAACACATTCTGATTGATGACCGAGGTATAAATGAAAGTCTGGCCGAGGTTTGAATGAAAGTCGGCCTCAGTATATGGTGCTAAGCAATATAGTAGAATAAGTTCAATATGAATTTACGTTTGTTCAATTGAAATCCAAATACAAACTGAAATAATTGGTTGATGACATTTTCAATAATTTGAGTTCTAAAGATATGCCACGATTGAATTGGCTGTTCCAGTTGTACTCTCTTACCAAGAAAGTGAGAAACTAAAACTGGGATGAGTTTTCCTTCACAGGAAGCTTCTGTTGTGTGTAACACCACGCATTATGGGGTTCCTAGTTAGGTAAACGGTACAGCTTTGCGCATGTACGGACACAGTACTAGTACAATGAGGTTTGATTTGAACACAGCTGGCTAAAGCAACATTAAGCAAAGTGCCATTAATATGTCTAGAACACGTCTCTTTTCATTCAATAATACCTTCTGAAAATGTGTTGCATAAATGTGGTTGCACGTGCAGTCAAAAGATTTCAGGTGTGCATCCACTCAGATTCCAGTTAGTTTATGGGGGAAAATAATAAAAGATTCTAGTAAGTTTCTTTTTTCCAACTTAGATTTCATATTAAACATGATTT
The DNA here is from genome assembly GCF_012489685.1 of Lotus japonicus. Taxonomy (NCBI): domain Eukaryota; kingdom Viridiplantae; phylum Streptophyta; class Magnoliopsida; order Fabales; family Fabaceae; genus Lotus; species Lotus japonicus. The sequence goes on along the minus strand of NC_080042.1, from coordinate 75,381,601 downwards.
TGATATACAAACTATAGACAAAAAATTTGAAAAGAAAAATGGGTATTAAGTATGTACAATTTTCATTCCTCTCTTGGGATCCATCTGCTCCACCAAAGGCTTTTCCTGCGTCTGCTGAGCTCATCCACACTCTCATTTACGGTTTTTAGAAATTTCCTCTGAAGTTTAAGAGCTGAAGCTAGAGCATTTCTCTGTGGACTAGCCTTCTTTTTGGGTTGAATTTCCTACAAAATGAAAAAATATTAACATAACATGATCAATGTAACAGAAAAAAATGGTTGTAGAATTTATGAATCATACTCTCAGTTCCTGGAGCTGAGCTTCAGTAAATCCACCATCTTTCTCTGTTCCTGATCTTGCCATTAGCTGAGTAATCCACTCGGCAGCTTCTCCATAATCCTGCTGAGTAGCTCGTAAGAGCTGCAGCCTCGCATTTTGCATGAAGGATAGTGCCAACAAGCCTTCTCTGTCAAAGTAAGGATGAGCTAGTGCTGCTTTTGCGCTCAGCCTTCGCCTTGCCTTGTATCGGACCATTGATGTCAGAAGTTCCCATCCTATTCCACCATCTAAATCCAACAGCTCGAAGCCCCTCCTGAGGTCAGCTCCACATCGAGGCTCAACACTTTTTCTCCAGGCGATCAGGTCATAGTCACACCTTTTTAATTGACGTTTGAATTGTATGAGACTATTATCACTGCGTAAACCAGGAAATGCCTGTAATGGAATGACATAAACTATAAGCAATTTGAAATTCCAGCTTGATCATATAGCTGATTAGATCACCCCTTTCCCATTGCTTAAATGTTTCACTGGATTAGTACTTTGGTCCAGAAATATAGAAAACATTTCTACAAGTAAAAATTCTTAATAGATTAATACAATCAAATGCAAGTGTAATAGCCAAACTGATTTTAACTTAAAAACTACTAATGTGCAATATTAGATGAGATGGTTGATATTTATTACAGAAATTGACCAGTTAGTTCTAATATCAGCCACAGAAGCAAGCCTTCGGTATCATCAACTATTTGATACTCACCATTTGAAGAAAGATTAGACCAGTACTATAGATATCAAATCTGTCAGGCAAATTCAGCTGTTTGAAACAAGAAAACCATGATAAGTAACAAAAGAAAATATTCTTATATGATAAAAGAAGCTATATAGCTTCTAATTAACCATGGATGATTCATAAGAAATGTTTAACCTGCCATAAGACTGGGGACAGTGCAGTTGCAACTGGAGCTGAAGGTGCAGATGGAGTTTGCGTGCTCATGATGTACTGTTCTGGTGCAGCATATCTGAAATGAAAGGATAGTACTCATTATGAATTTCCTATAGTGGAATGTAACGCTTATATGAGTTCAATGAGTATATGCAACACTCATATTTTCTAACTTATGGGTATCAAGGAACCCATTGATGACTACTAGAAAAGCTGCTTTAACTATCTTTTTTCTTCATACAAATTCTAAGGATATTACTGTTTTGGTTATTTATTGGAATATTTACAATACTTATTCCTCATTCTCTCAATCAACTAATCGTCTCTGGCAGCTGTGAGAGCTTGATTGTCCAAACTCAAAGCTAAATTTATCACTTAACAGTAGTAATCTAGTTAAAGAGGTACATGGTACATGGGAAACATTTCATTTATACATATATGGTACATTGGTAAACATTTCAACTTAGGTTGTAGATTACATTTCCGTAATGTATATGCTCAATAACATCAACAGTTAAGCATTTCCCATTAAATGATGCTTAGAAGGCGCCATAATATCCATTCATTCGTTTAAGTTCGAAGATAAACCATTTACTTCCTATAGCTTTTCTTAATCTCTCTCTATCTCCAACTATCAAACTATCCTCCATCTAGTTAACCCTCCTTAGCAATGCTTCTACAGATCTTCTCTAAACATACTCACATCACCTTCTATAATGGGAGCTTTTCCAACGTTCTCTAATGATAGTAGTTCTAACCCTAATTTCTATGTACCACCCCAAGTATTTCTTTAAACATAATAGTGACACTGTGACAGTGCTTTTATCACCTGGACACTATGATTTGACATAAAATTATAAAGATCATATATTTGTCAATTCTAGAGTGTAGGAAAAACCTAAGATTAGAATATTATGACCTCCATTCAAGGGAAACTACTGAAAATTAAATAAACAAAAATGATAAAGCTTCCATCAATGAATCAATTGTGTTTTGAACATGAAACAGAAACTTCAAGCAGTTGATTAAGTTCAAAGTCAGTTGGGCTACCTGAAGCACTTGTGTCAAAGAAGATACCTTGGATCCAAAAGAAACTCTTTAGGAATATAGTTGATGCCAACTCGCAGGTCAGTAGCAGCTCCAAGATCAATGATTTTGAATGTACGAGACCCTGATCCCATGGTTTGAAATGAAAGAAAGCTTAGCTTGGTTTAAGGATCTTTAATCATTGGACAAAGTTATGCAATCTTTAGATTCTTTACCTTCAGAGAAAATAATGTTTTGTGGCTTAATATCCCTATGCACAATACCAGTTGAGTGAAGACCATCCAGTGCAAATAAGAGCTGCCTCACAATTGTTTGAATAATTCTATTTTCTCTTTCCAATCCCTTTGGCAAGTCTTGGACCTCACCCAAAATCAATGTTTCGACATTATATGGAAAGTCTCTACTCTGTATCAGATCAGCTAAGGTGGAATCCCCTTCAAACCGCCATATGAGCCAGTATTCAGCAGCCTTCTTAGAAGAGCTCTGCAACCGGTGTTTGAGAAGATTTGTATTTGTCAGGACTAAAACTAAAGTGTTAAATGAAGTTACCGAGAATGTCGTTGCTTTCCAGTTTCCACACACAATTACAACAGTGATTCTAACAAACTAGTAACTTGATGAAACAGAATGTATGAAAGAGTAATCGGAGAGTATGTCATCAGCAATGTGTATTATGAACTGTGTATCTACAAATATATAGTGTGCTTCTACCCTCTACCAACGGAAATAGAAATTTAACTGACCAAATAACTAGCTCTAACTAACTGAACAACCAGCTCTAACAAACTAAATAATTAGAAGTAACAGAATAACTGAAAGTTAACTATCCAGGTGCTGAATACAAATCAGCTGAGAGATACCTTAAATTAGATAGGTACTAAGTAGTATTAGTTTTAATAGAGCATTACCTCATAAAAGCCATAAACAAAATCTGCACAGCTGTTTGCACAAGCTCTTCGTACTCGCTCATTCATCCAAATTTCTACTGCACCATATTCAGTTGCCTTCTTCAAGACTAAGTCACCTTCCTTCCAATGAGAACCAAAAGAAACAATCTGTTATAATCATACAATTCATGTAGCCTAAGACATTGAAATCTCACAACAAGCATACATGCCATGTCAAGATGTGGGGGTTTTTCTCTTTTTAGTTTCTTTTTCCTTAAACCATGAGACTCTCAGCAATTAGATAAAAAAAAGCATTACAGATATCCAAATTTTATAAACAAAAGTGATACCTAAGTTAATGATTACCATGCAGTTAACTAATGTTCTTGCAAAGTATTCATAAAAAGAAAGTGAAAAACTTAAAATATTTCAGTACCATACAAATAAAATATATAATATTAATACCTTTGAAGAGGGCTTGGCCAGTGACACTCTATAAACCACTCCAAAAGATCCCTCCCCTAACTTCTTCCCAAGAACAAAATCATCCTGCCATCGTAAACCACTCAATAAAAAGTTTAAAACTAACAAAATGAACAACAGAAACATTATTTCATAAAAATTGCAACAACATAAAAAAATGAACTTGAATTGACAAACCTTTTTGTAAGTGGGTCTGAACAACCTTTCAACAAAAGCAAGCACAAACATGTCAAAGAAACCAGGAGCCACACCAGGAGTAGCCCAGAGATAAGAGACAGCACCCAAAGCCAGAATTACACCAGGGGCAGTAAGTGTCAATCCATTAGACTTAGGAAGAGTGCTCCTATAGATCATGTCACCACACTCCATGACAGTGCAAGGAAGCCCAACCCCAACACCCACAAAGAGGTTGTGAATTGATTCAACCCATTCACCCCCAAGAGCAAAAACACCAAACCCTTTTGGGTTTGAGACACTGAATCTTCCACCACATGGTACTTCAATTGAGGGTCTAATTCTAAGTCCTTGGCCTAAGAACAAGGACTTGTGCTTGGGTTTGTGGTGGGTTTGGGGGTTTGTCACTCCCACTCCAAATCCTCTTGTTGCAACAGTGGCCATGTTGATTCAGTTCAGGTTTGGTTCATTTCATAGGAGAAGAAGCTTGAGAATTTCAGACACTATCTACTTCAATTTTAGACCACAACTTTTTCTCTGTTTTCTGATTTCCAAGTTACGACTGTAATATTAGAATTTATGATTTGTGTTTGTAAATTGACAGTAATGTCTGGTTTTTTTGTGGATGAAGTGAGTTTGGAATTTTGGGGAAATTGGATTGAGGATTAAGGTACGCCACAAACAACACGTGGATAGATACTGGTGTCGTGTCGTGATGAGTTTGGCAGAGTTACAAGAATCTCTCAATTTCTTTCATGCAAATGTTCACACTCATTGAATTAAGGCTTAAAAGCGTATTTGGTCCCCACAAATGCGATGTGTGCAAACATGGTCCTTAAACTTTAAAAATAGCATTTTAAGTCCCCACGTTATCCTCTGTCAACAAAATTAGTCCCTCCGTTAAAAAACTAACGGTTCTAGGGACAGATATGTAATTTAACCCAAAAAATAATTGAAAAATAAAAAAACTGAAGAAACCCAGCCATCTTCTTCTTCCATCATATTCATCATTTGCTTGAAACCCAGCAAATAGCTATGAATCCTGAAAAGCAAAAAGATGATTTGTATTGAATCATGATATGTATCCTTCTTTCTCTTTTATAATTGTTTGTCATGGTTGTCAATATATAACACTGAACGCAGGCAAAGAAGCAGGAACTGGTATTAGCACGAATTGGAATTGGCACCACGTTTTCAAATCTATAAAGCAAAAATGTATTTGACTTGCATGGTGTCTCATTGGATTCATATTTAAAATTGAGATTTCAAAAATAACTAAAATGGTTAGTGCCCTTCTTCATCAAACAAACCCAGAATAAAATGGGTTGAACTTGAAACACAAACTCATCCCCAAATTTTTCTTCAAACCCAAATAATATTCTTCAACTCAGACCCAGCAACAACGTATTGTGAAGATGATGATGAACCCTAACCCCCTAATCTAACAAATACCCATAAGTCGCCCAGAAATTTGATCGAACATGGAGAAGAAATCGCCTAGAAATTTGGGAAGGGGAGAAAAGGGCATGTTACACTCACTTCTCTTACTCTCTGACCAGATCTCAACCGAGGTTTAATTTCGATTGGGTTTTTTGGTGTTGAAGGTGGCTGGACGGTGGTTTGGGGTTTGGAAGTTTTCAGTTTGACATTTGGGCTTTTTGGTGGGGGCATGGCACGAAGGAGGAAGAGCTTTCAGATATGGTGAAGGAAGGACGAATCTGGAGATGATGATGAAGATGAAAATGAAGAAGGAGGATGATGATGCATATGAAGAAGATGATGAAACAGATGCAAATTCTTTTTTTTTTTTTTGAAAAAAACTGCCACACAAGCATCCACATCAATTAAAATGTGCCACATAGGATAAAACGTTAGTTTTTAGACAGAGGGACTAATTTTGTTGACGGAGGGTAACGTGGGGGACTCAAAATGCCATTTTTAAAGTTTAAGGATCATGTTTGCACACATCGCATTTGTGGGGGACCAAAAGTGCTTTTAAGCCTTGAATTAAACTCTAACAGAACACATTAATCAATTAACCTCTTTAGTTAATAAATTAAAGACCAGGTCTAAGTGGATAGGTCATGTTTTACTAGACTAAAAGAAGGGATCAATAAATTATTACATGCAAATGCAAGTGAGAATGCTAATTTTCATGTTTTAGTCTCAAATTAGTTTACTAATACAAGTTAGAATGCAATATCTCCCTAATTGATCTAATAACTCTTCCTCTTAATCGAATAGTTATAGCCTGAATATGATTTTTGCTTTCAAATAATTACTTTATCTACTTTGTCTGAGTTTTGGAAACAAAGTGATGAATCACCCTCTTGATTCCCACTTGTGTAATCTCATGTAGTTGGATATGTAAGTTAAGTTTTACTTGAATAATTACATCAAGTGATAAGAAAGTTGAAAAGCAAATCCTAAGAGAATAGTTAACACGGCTAGAGGGGAAAGGTTTTGTAAAATTGAATTGATTCCTTGATAGGCTGTCTTCTCTAGACTGTATTTGTATTTCTAAAAACAACCATGTCATTGACTTCCTTAAAGAAACATATAACTTAAACCTTTAAAGGAGGCAAAATGAGAAATTGATCCTCTCAATTGGAAAAAAATTTAACTATCACCTTTGAACTTTGTGTAATAATTAAAAAAATAAAAGAAAATCAAATTAATGAGGTTAAGTGTGCACCATCCCCCTAAATTTTTCTTCACCAAGAAAAAACCTCTTTCAAAATCCCTAATGTTTTAGTCTTTATTTACTCTCTTTTTTGTCAATGGCCCTTATTTACTTAAAACAAATACTCCGTGTGAAAGCCCAACAGGCCACCTCACCCCAACCTTCAACCCGCTTTTGAGTTTTCACAGACTAAACCAGAGTGGGTTATGAGGATTAGTGGGCTAGTGACCCAACCCAGCCAAAAATGACAGATTGGAATTGACCAAAAAGAGATCTTGTTAGTGTAGGTCAACACATATTTTGTGTTCACTTTTTTTCAGTCATCTAACATATTAAAATCACTCATATAAGCTAGGTCAACACTCAACAAATAAAGATACGATAATAATAATAATCTAAAAAACTCTACAATTTCTTAAAAGCTAAACCACTGTTTTAGTTTGTCTTTTTGCTCCTTTTTTAGAAATCTTGAACTACAATGGAACAAACAAACTATCAACGAATCCTTACCCCAAATGAAAAGAAAAAAGAAACTAACGAATCCTTCTAGTGGAAGAAGATTTTATACAATCAATCAGTGCACAACTCACACTGAAAACCGTACCACTATACTAGTACTAGTACTAGTTTCTATCAGCGAATACTATATGTACATAATCATCACATCAAATCCCAACGTCACCGTTTCATCCAAAACACAAATACGCCACCGTTTTATCCACATACACACATTCCTCCTCGATCTGTCTTTTCAAACTCACTCTCTCTCTCTCTCTCTCCTTCGCGACGAGCCACGATCAGCTACCACTGACCTCCACAACCGTACCATACACCTTCACCGGAAAAACCAAATCACGTATCGCTAAACAACGACGGAGCATGGCGGAAGAGATCATACGGGGCCCACAAACTATCCAACGGACACGGCTTCTTCGAATCGATTCTCAGCCACGGCTTCCCCTTCCCACTCCAATGCAGAAGACTCACCGGACCAGGATGCAGATCCCGGCACAAACCCTCCAGATTATCACCGCCGAGCCCATGCTGGTTCCACCGGTGCTCCACACTAACCACCTCGCCGGCGAACACCAGCAAAAACGGAGGCAAAGACCCTAGCTCGTAGATCCGGCTCCGCTTCTGGATCCGCATCCAGTTTTCCAGCTTCTGCGTGTACCGTCCCTCACGCCACTTCCACAGATCTATAACCATCACTCCGGTGTTGAAGTAACACGCGCCGCGATCCTTAAACGACGCTGAGTACGAAGGATTTGACCAGAACCGGTGCGTGAAGTAGTTGGTGAAGTTCGCGTGGCAATACTCCGGCGCGCCGAGCACGCGCGAGCCTAGATCGATGCTCCATAGCTTCGCCACGTCATCGACGACGATCAGATCGGAGTCGAAGTAGATGATCCGCCTCACCGTCGCTGGAACGAGGTCTGCCAGGTACATCCGCGCGTAGTTCAGCGGCTGGTCGAGCGCGCGGCGGATGGAGAACGAGATCTTGCCGCGGACGAGATTCGAGTCGAAATGGTAGATGCGGAAGTTCAGGTACGGGAACGTGGACGCGATGACTCGCCGGAGCTCGTGGCGGCGGTTTGATGTTGCGACGAAGTGGAAGACGACGTTCTCCGGACACGACGCGTGCTGGAGGACGGAGAAGACGCCGGCGACCGAGCCGCGGAGGTAGGTGGCGTCTAGAGTCATGGCGATGTGGATGAGGGAGGGGTCGTGAGCTTGTTTGATGTCCGCTGTAGTCCTCGGGCATTCTCTTCCGTTGCGGAATGCTGGCGCCTCCCGGAACGCTGGGATCTCGACGGAGGTCGCCGCCGCGGCAGCAGCCGCGGCGGCGAAGAAGAGCGCGAGGAGGATCTGTGTGAGTGTCGGTGGCATGGAGAAGAATCAGAAAGAGGGAGGAGGAGCTAAGAAAAAGTAGTAATAAGAAAGAGTATTTTCGGTGAAGGGTAGTTTGGGTATTTCGGGTTTAGTGTGGGCCAGGAAGGATGGAATGTAACAACAACAATATTTGGTAGGATGCCAGGCTGGAATTTTGCTTCGAAGTTTGTGCCTTTTTTTTATCGTTACGTTGTACGATGAGATGTGATTGATCGTTGGGAAGGAATGAACGGTTGTGATTTGATGGTTGTTGAAGATTGGAATTTAGAAGGTGAGTGAGTACGAGAGTAGAGGTATGCGGTGGGGTTTGTCTGTGCTTGATTATCGCCATTCACGTCGGAATCTTTGGTTGTTGACAGAATTGCGAGGTGACAATAACTGTATTAATCGTAATAAATATTTATTAATCGTTGGTTGTATTTGTCATGTGATCACCACAGGAGGATTATTATGAAATTATCTTTTATTTTATGTGAATATAGTGATCGGTGAGTTCGACTCTGATCACTACTAAATACACTTCTAAAACCTTTACTTGCTCATACAAATTTTTGGGAAGAAAATGTCTATAGTTACCAATTGAGTCAATATGTGTTTGTACATAATGGTGATAGTGGTAATTGATATTTTCAACATGGTTGCTATCGGACAACTAGCATTTGGTTGTGATTGAAGAGGATAAGATGGCAATTTATCATAATAAAATAATAATTAGTTAATATTTCCTGATATAGTTTAATTGACATGATGTATGATATGTTTCCCGTGAACATTTCGAATAGTCTATTTCGCTTGTAAGTACTTTGTCAAATCATAATGATAGTAAGGAAGGATACATCAATTTTATATTTTTTTAAAACGTAGATTATTAGCGTGTTTGTATGATTGTATCTAATAATGGAATTATAGATATAATAGCATATGCTCTCACTCAATGTAGAAGTTTAGTGAGAGTATCACCTCATGAGCCATGAGTAAAAAGACATAGAAAATACTATTTTACAATATAGTTAAAAAAAGTTTTAATAAGTATGGTTTTAATTTAGAAGGGGATTTTAATTATTCTTAAATTTCTATTTCTTTTTTTAATGAAAATTTCTTACTTTCTACTTTAAAAAAGCTACCTCTATTTTTAAATTTGATTTATTTTATGCTCACATGGCATCGCCTTTAATGGAAAGTAACACTAATCGCAGAATTTATTCTTTTTGTTGGGTCGATATCACAACATTTAGTCTGAGGATGATAATATCTATTTAGGGTGTGTGTTCTTATTTGATGTTTTTTGGCCCGGGTTTGGCTTGAGTGTTTTAGTTGAATTGATATCTAAATATATTAAAATAAAAGATTCATACGTTCTCTTTTCTTCATGATTAATTATATATCATACATTTAAGTAAGTTAATGCATTTTGAAAATCATTTTACAAGTGAATCGGTTGGATAATTTTATCATAGACAACTTCATTATTCAAGATGATCTATTCTTTAATGTAATTTAGAATATCAGTTTATTCAGCATGGGTTGGCACAACTGGCTTCAGGTTCCGGGTTTAGCTCTCACCTCTCAAAGGTTGAGGGTTCAAATCCCCCTGGGGTCAGTAAAATATCAGTTGGTGGGCAACCCTCCTCAGGGAGATCCCCTGACGCTCCTTCTAGAAGTAGGTCTCTGCTGGTCTCCCCAACATGCCATTGGCGCTCTGCCCGGTAGTCTGGAGGTGCTTTCTCTCCATTTTACCATTTTAAAAACCAAAAAAAAAGTTTATTTAGAAGTACTTATTAATATTATGATTGAACGGGTCAAACATATGGGTGAAAGAAATTTAGAAAACGAGGTTCATCAGAGAACTAGACAAGCCGAGCTAAGAGTTCTATCTTTAATACTCTCAACTTGGTCATCACGAATCACTTTGTGAACATAGACATACACCTTTAGAGCTACAGATGGGTTAGGTTGGATGGATTTTCAGGTAAATTAGGATCCGAACCAATCAAAATTGGTTGGGTTGGGTTGAATTGGATTTTGTGAATTTTCACCTATGAACCCGAACCAACCCAATCCGACAATCTTCGGGTTGGTTTGGATGGATTGATTGGATCGCTATATTAAATTAAAAATAAATCTAAAATATTGAAAAATATTAGAAAACAAAGTTATCCAAGTCTTTAACATGCAATTACATTATAAGTTTATAATTACCGTCTATACACATATATACAACAACACATAACTAAACAAGTACTTTAAGTATTTGAATATGACAAATAATTACAAACAAATTAGTCTCCAAGTATCATAAAAATCACTCTAATAGTAGAACTTCAAGTCTCCATAAATTACATACCCTACTAGTAGGTTAGATAAATTTAAAATTATTAAATAATATATTATTATTATATGATTGGATTTCGGGTTGGGTTGGATGAATTATTATGGAATCCGAAATCCGATCCAAAGATTATTGGATCGTAGTAAAATTCATCTGATGGACCCGTTTGTCCAATCCAAACCGCATTTTTATCATTGGATCAGATTGGGTTGGATGGTTTCATTTGGTTGACTTAGTCCATGTGCACCCCTATACGCCTTCAACTGCTCTCTTTTTCTCATGCCTCACTAAACTATGGCGACGAACAACACTTCCTCAACAACTCTCTTTTCTCATGCCTCACTTCGTGTAGATTTAACAAAAATTGACATGCACTTTTTTTTGAGTAATTCCCTCTCGGAGATATCAAGTGACCAAATCCAAGAATTCATCAAAAAAGTGAATGGCCTTCTCCAATGCCGGATCTCGTTCAAGTTCCAACCACTCCCCTATTTTTTTTTTGATAGGCAATAAGAAATATATTGAAATGAAGTACAAGGGGTACTTCAACCCAATACAAGTAGGAAAAGAAAAGGGAAAATAATAGAGTAACAATTGACATAACATCATCTGATAATCACCTACTCTTAGCGAAGCCCACCACCCACCACCTCCCTGAAGACGGATTAAGGAGATCATGCCTCATTAAAACCTTACCAGGAAAAACCCCCTTGGGAAAACCTGGTGAAGGAAAAAGAGTACATGATATCAATAATCAAAGGGTAATCTCCAAGGAGGACTATGCAAAATTACAAAAATTGAATTAATACAATTCCACTATCCCACCCAATGCCTACAGAGTACTAGTGCACATCCCAGAGACCAGCAACATTAATTCATTAGTGAAAGCACAACACAGCCATCAGTCTTCGTGATCCTCCAAGCCAAGGGACTCCAAGTCAATAAAAAATGCTACCATCCTTGCTATCATATAGACCCCTCAAAAAAGACAAGCAAACATGAATGTTACAACACTTAAACAATTGAAGATAGTCGTGTTGTACAGCAAAAGTATCCATCACCACCCTGATATAGCAGAACAAATTATAAGTCTCCCAGACATGCTAATGGTTCATTAACCTACTCCCAAAGTGAATGTAGAAAATCTTTATTTCTTGCTCTCAGCCAGTACCACGCCTTTGTTCTTGCCAGCTCAAAAATTTCCTCACCTGAAACACTCTCTTCCTTAAATAATTTCGCATTTCTAGCAATCCAAATGTGCCAAACAATTGCAAGCCAGATTGAAAGGAGACCTCGTTTGTACTTTACGTTTCCAGACATGCAGTCATAGAATTGAATTAAATGATCACTAGGAGCATCAGAATATACAAAATATACCCCCAACCACTTTGATACTAAAGACCAAATCCCCCACGCAAATTCGCAATGAAAAATCAGATGAGAAGTGTTTTCTTCTGCAGAACCACACCAAGGACAGAGAATATCACTGGAGATTATATTCCTGCGAGCCAAATTTACCTTTGTCTGAATTCGATTATGTAGTATCCTCCAACCAAGAGCCACTGCATTCGATGGAGCATAAGCCTTCCAAAGGCACTTGAAAGCTGGTATCTCAAGTGCAGCATCTACACCCGCAAGGAGGTCATAGGCAGACCTTACAGAACAATAGTCGTCCCCTTCTTTAATTCAAGCCCAGGTGTTCTTCCTCCCTCTGATTAGCCCAGTTGAGGAGATAATTTGTTTCAACATCGCCAGCTTTAGCACATTCTCACCCGCCACTTCTTCCCTCCATCGTAGGTCCCAAACCCATTGATCATTAATCCAGGATCCCATATCCACTAATTTCTTATCCTTCTGATCAGAAATCAGATATAATTCACGGAATGACTCCACAAATTTCCCTTTGCCATGCCAATCCTCGCTCCAGAAATAAGTATTGTCTCCTTCACCAATTCTTCTAGATATTCCTCCCTCAAACCACATGCCAGCCTCAACTCCAACACATGAATTGAGTAGATCTTTCCACCAAATAGATAACTTAGAAGACCTGATATGGCTACCATATTTAGCTATCAGAATCTTGCACCATAATTTATCACGTTCAAAGAGAATTCGCCACCTCCATTTTCCCAGCAGGGCAATGTTAAATTTCTCAAGGTCCCTCACCCCGAGACCTCCTTCTTCCTTTCTTTTACAGACCTGACTCCATGCAATCCAAGAGACCTTCCTCTCCTCCTCAGTCCCACCCCAAAGAAATCTCATCATGATTTGCTGGCATTTCCTGAGGACTCCTTTTGGCATCCTGAAAAAAGAAATATAATACAGAGGTAGAGCTGTCAGTACACTTTTTAGTAAGCATATTCTACCTCCAAAAGAAAGATGCTTCCCTTTCCATGAGGAAAGTTTCCTTCTCAATTTAGCCACCACAGGATCCCAGGTGCCAAGTCTCCTCGGGTTAGCACCCACGGGCAACCCCAAATAAGTAAAAGGAGTGGACATAGTTCTGCAATTCAACAAAGCTGCAAATCTGTTTGTATCAGAGTCTGGAATAGAAATACCTGCAATCTTACTCTTGTGGAAGTTAATTTTCATCCCAGAAACTAACTCAAAACAACGAAGTATGCACTTGAGTGTTAGTATATTTTGAATACTAGCTTCTCCAATAAACAAAGCATCGTCAGCGAACTGTAGGAGAGCGACGTCTACTGTCCCACCATGCCCCACCTTGAATGGAAAGAAGTTATTTGTTGCTACAGCCTGTTTGAGAAGCCCGTTTAACCCTTCTACCACCACAAGAAAAAGAAAAGGAGCAATGGGATCCCCCTGTCTAATTCCTTTCTCCATTTTGAATTCGCCAGTGGGACTTCCATTCACCAAAACAGAAACCTGAGAAGAAGCTAGACATCCCTCAATCCATTTTATCCATCTATTACCGAAATTAAGCCTTCGAAGCATATACAACAGGAACTTCCATTTGACAGAATCATAGGCCTTTTCGAAGTCCACCTTAAAAACAAAGGTTGGGGACTTCGAATTTTTTGCCTCATGTACCACCTCATTAGCTATGATTACACTGTCAAGCATCCCCCGCCCCCCAAGAAAAGCAAATTGAGTTTCATCAATTATCTTGGGCATTACCTTCTTCATTCTAGCAGCAAGCACCTTTGTGATTATTTTATATAAGCAACCGACCAAAGAAATTGGCCTAAAGTCATTTAAGCTTTGTGGAGAATCACTTTTTGGAATAAGAGTAATGAAGGAACTATTCGTACCCCTTGGCCACTTACCTGTTCGGTGAAAATCATCAAACATCAGCTTCACATCATTTTGTATATCCTCCCAAAACACCTTAAGAAATCTAAAATTAAAGTCGTCTGGCCCGAGGCATTTATTTCCATCGCACTCCCAAACAACACCCTTAATTTCTTCTTAACTGAACTCTGCCATAAGCATCTCATTATCACTCACAGATAGTTGATTGAATGGTGTACCATCCAAATTTGGGTCATCCCCCCCTTCCTCCTTGAACTTCAGTTCAAAGAAATTATGAATCCCTTCTTTTACCATTGCTGGTTCCTCCACCCAATGCCCATTAAGGTGGAGGCCGTTGATAGAGTTTGCCCGTTGCCGCCATTTTACCATTCCATGGAAAAATCTGGAATTTTCATCCCCATCACGCAACCAAGTAAGACGAGATTTTTGGCTTAATAGAGACTCATTCAGATTAGAAATTCGCCAATATTCACCCATCAACTCCTTTCTCTCCTCAACATCGCGTAGTGAGAGCGCAACCTCCTCTGCTTTTGCATCCAGCAGATTCATCTTTTCAATTAGCACCCTTCGTTTGACAGTCAGGTTTCCAAACTCCTATACATTCCATTGTTTCAATTTGGCTTTCAATAACTTTAATTTCTCCTTCATAATAAAAATCCCCTGCCCTTGGACATCAATTGCTTTCCAACTTTCTTTAACAAACGGAGCAAAACGCGGATCATCCAACCAACAATTGATTACCCTAAACGGTCTAGGTCCCCACTCATAGTTTAACTGCTTCAACAATACCGGACAATGGTCAGAAAATTCTCTATCAAGAACCTGCTGAACACACTGTGGCCATACATCAAGGACCCCCAAAGAAACCAAACAACGATCTAGTCTGCTCATGGCTGATCCATTTGGCCTTACCCATGTGAATTTCTTTCCAGTCAGCGGAATATCAACCAATTCCATTGCTTCAATAAATTCATTAAACAATTCTGAATCCCTTCTGTAATGACTACTAGAATCAGCCCCAATTCCTTTCCTCTCTTCGGAGCAGCGAACTGTGTTAAAGTCGCCGACTACGGACCAATAATTCACATTGCTCCTCCTTTTCCATGCAATTATTTCCTCCCAGAGCTGGCGTTTTCCATCCACAGTACAAGGAGCATAGATATTCATAATCATCCACTCTTCTGCCCGATCCTTCCACTTCCCCCGAATACAGATCCACCTCTGATTGCATGTGACCTCCTCAGTAGTGAAAGCGTCCTTACGCCAGATACAAAGTACTCCACCCCCAAGGTTAACAGCCGGGGAATGAATCCACTCAATATCCTCGTTCCCCCATATTAATTGGCAATCTGATTGACTCAACACTCCCAACTTTGTTTCTTGAAGACAAGCAAAATCAACTTTTTCCTTCTGAATTAGATTTCTGATTGAATGGCCTTTTACCCTGCTTCCCAACCCCCTTGTATTATATGATAACAGATTCATTGATTCACTGATGTAGCTTCCCCCCGATCTGTAGCCGAATCCTTGTTGGAACCTTGCTCGTCTCTGTTTTCCATGGCAACAAGTCTATTGATAATAGACTCTTCATTACCTTGAAAGCAAACTCCCAGTGTCTTCCCCAATTGCCAGATTCTCCTTGCCTCCCCTTCTTTATGTCGTAACCAGAAAATCCCATTACAATTTGCCATTCCAGAATCATGCACTGAATTATCAAAAGAAGACAAGAACTTTTGCCTGACCGCCTTTCTAGCTACTGCACTCATAATGTTATAGCTTGAGCCTGTGTAGGAGCTTTGCCTTGAGGTATCCGAAGTAGATCTCGAACCCACTCTTCCTGGGGAGCTTCGAATTGCCACTGCTAAAGCCTCTGGATTTCTCAACAACATTGCATCAAGAGGGGAACTGCAGTATGACGAACCTCCTATTGAATCCTCTTGTGACACAAAATCTCTGGATTGTTGTGGTTTAGCGTTTTCAGCCACTATCTGTGGGATATTATTTGAGCTGCCCACCACAAAAGAATTATTGGTTTCAATTTCCCCTTCCTCAAGTCCTTCGAGTATATCACCTCCACGTGCCCCACCAGCATCCTGGTCCATCAACGGGAATGGATTTCCAGCGCAACTACTGCTATCTGATGTCCCATCCATGATGGGCTGAGGGGGATAAATTGGGCCCTCTTCATTAGAATTAATTGGCCCAACTTGAGAACATTGAATATTCCCAACCATCAGGTTAATATTTCCCACATGAACAACATCTAGTGGAATAGTGGACCCACCTAATTCTGAACCATTAGTTTTTTGAACCAAGTCAGCATCTGTTGCGTTAGCATTCGCGCCCTCTAATAATTCCTCATGATTTCCGCCGCTCTTCTCCAAAGTCCTAGAAGAAGATTGGTGCTGCAATAAAGGTTGTGTTTCAATTATCGGTTCCTTCCCCAATGATGATGTCCTTACGAATTCTCTACCGCCTCAACTTCCCCCGGAACTGTGTGGAGACGCCGGCGGTGAGCCGTCACCACCATCAAACCAGCTAGGAGCATCACTTTCGTCTGAGAGACTGGATTCTGGCGGGTCGCGCACATAACCTTTATCCAGGTTCGGCAGTTCCTCCATTAAGCGAATGTTGAAGACATTCTCCTTAATTTTCACCTTATAATGTAAAAAGATAGGCTCCATAGAAGTGGTACGAATGCATAATCTGGCGGCGTCCACCCTGTAGAAATTGTTTGTTTCATCGACAATCGCAACTACCTCTCCCACCTCCCTCACCACATCCTTGAAGAACTGCATATTCCAAACATGTAACGGGATTCCTTCACAACGAAACCAAATAATCCTATGTTCTGGCATTATCCCTGGGGACCAAGGGTAAATAGCTTCAAATGTTTCATCAAGCCATTCCACGTTCTGGTTCCAAATCTCACTTATATTGAGGCCCTCCTCTCCTGTTAGCAATACATAGTTATCCCCCATGTACCGAATCTGAATACATTTGAATCCTTCAAGAATAAACATGTCTTGGAGGGAGTTCACCAATTCCACCCTTTTCAACTTTCCAATGAAACTGTTCTTTAGCCATGGGGCCACCTCATCATCAACTTCAATTATTCTTTCTTTCTCTTCATGATTCTGGGGACTTCGGGTGACTTTGTTATTTCCTTCCAGCGCCTCTTTGTACGACCTCCCTGAGCTGTGACTTATTCCTTTCTCCACGTTATTGTTTCCGAACATGTTCAGATGTTTTTCTTGTCCACCGGTACCAACCCTGTCGTCTCTCTTATGCCAGTGCTCCTTCAAAGATCTTGGTCTACTCCCTCCAAAATCGTCTTTTCTGAACCTGGGCAACAAAGACCTTGATCTACTCCCTCCAACCACTCCCCTATAAGTCTGTAACAAATATGATGTTTCTTTCTTTCTTTACGTTTAGAAATCTGAAAGAGTATTGAGTCTACTAAACTTAATTATCGTTGCAATGGCATATAGACCCTCTTTTAATGAGAAAATCTTATAAATGTATTAATAAGACATTAAACAAGGCTTGGGGGGGGGTCCTCATTACGAAGTACTTGTTGGACTTGTTTGATGAAGAGCACAATCAGCAACAAAGCAGCAATGTAAGAACCAGAAAAAGCAGAACAACAAGTTGAGTCGTGAATTATATTTACTTAAGAGTTTTATTTGAGTGATATCTCAAACACTCCCACAAGATAAAACAACTCCTTCTGGTGTAGACCAGGATATGAGGACTAGCGAGATTGAACCACAAGTATTGCCCATGACCAAAGGTAAGAAAAGAAGGAGAATATGATTTTCTGATGGATAATTTTTTGCAAAATTGGCTTGATATTTATAGGAGAAAATTGGACCTGAAGTGGGAAGTTAAATTTTGGGCGGTAGAAATAAGTGTGTTTGGGTGGTAAGGCTTTAATTCTTGGATGACAGCACAACAAACCATGGTGATTTATTCAAGGTGGACGTTGCACGTGAAAAATAAGGGTTTTAAGATATGCGGTAAAAAGAAGAAATTTATTCGAGCAAAAAATGACCAAGGCACATGTGACATGCACACAGAGGGGAAGTCCTCCAATTTGCATTTCATTAGGTCTCGCTAGCCCAATCTCATGCGCGCAAGAGTTAACTCTTTACTAAAACTCTTTACCACCTTCAAGTCCAGTTTGATATATAAGCCTTTAAAAAACTAATCACACAAGGAATTGAAGGTATGAAAAACGGTAGAAAGGGGGGTTTGAATAACGTTTTCAGTACAAAAACTACCACCTTAAATATTTATACAAATCTTTCGAGAACTTAAGTGCTAAAGATAAGAGATAGAAAAGCACACAAGGATTTTATCCTGGTTCACTTGATAAATCACTCAAGCTACTCCAGTCCACCCGTTAAGGTGATTTCTTCCTTCTTAGAATGAAGGCAATCCACTAATCAGGTAAGAGTTACAACTGCACTTGAAACCTACAAGTGACTAACAATTACACTGACTTAGCTCACACTAAGATTCACTCTCTTAGTCTTCTCTAGGATCCGATCAACCTTGATCTCCTAAAGGAAAATCAAACAACTGTTTGAGGTTGGTGTTTACAAGGGTTTGCTTCTGAATAAGCTGAGTGTAAACTAAATAAATTACAGGATGAAAGAAAGCTTAGAATATTTTGAATATCTTGCGCGTGTGTTGCTTCTCGTATGTTTTTCTTAGCCGCTTCTTTCAATCTTCAGCCTCTATATATACTCCAAGGATTAGGGTTGAGCGTTGCATGGGAAATGCTACCGTTGGAGGGCAGTTCTGGAAAATCCAGCTTCTGCTGTGGCTGAGAACGTTAGGTAGGTCGTCAGGAAGGTACACTTGCTTTTGTACTTGGATAGCGACTTGACCTTTTAACCTAGGAGACTTCTGATCAGGGGAATACTTCATATTGGAACTTGTGAAGCCGGTTGATCAGAGTCAGAGGGAAAGCACAGATCCTCTGACCATTGTATCTTCTGATTCTGAACTCAGAGGGAAGAACATGGCCTTCAGAGTTTCTTGCTTCTGGACTTCAGAGTTTCCACTATTCAGCTTCTGGATCTTCAGAGTTTCTAGCGACTGAGTCCTCATCAGAGTTTGTATAGCTTCAGATCTTCTGAAGCTTTTCCACTGTTCATACTGAACATGGTGAATGCGAAAGCGTTGCTTGGGTTACCCTTTATACACAGTGCTTCTGATTTGTGTGAGATTGAGTTGAGGTCAGAGCCTGTAACTAGCACACTCAGAAAAGCACGTTAGAGTACCACAATTGTTCATATCAAAAGGTTAACTTGTAATCATCAAAACATGAGTTGTACTACTAGATCAAAACTTGATCTTACAATCTCCCCCTTTTTGATGATGACAAAACTAAGATTTTTGATGAACAATTCTTAAACAATAAACTGAATTCACTCAGAGTTTAGAGATATAGAATAAGACTTATCCTGATGTGAATAGTTTATCTTTCTCATTCTGAATTCAAGTCACTGCTTGATTCTGAGCTTAGCTCCCCCTGAATCTAATACTTGATGAAAACGTTAGTAAAGTC
Source organism: Lotus japonicus (assembly GCF_012489685.1). NCBI lineage: Eukaryota > Viridiplantae > Streptophyta > Magnoliopsida > Fabales > Fabaceae > Lotus > Lotus japonicus. The sequence continues at coordinate 75,362,029 of NC_080042.1, read as the reverse complement.
TAGATTCTGAGCTAAAACATATAAGAGTTCAGAGTGAAAGGCTTATGACATAGATGAAAAACTAATAATCAGAGCGCATAAGTGATCAGAGTCATAGACAGGGTATCAGAGTCTTGGGTATCAGAGTCAACTTAGAATCACTTCAGAAGAAGTGAAATGTATTCCTTGTATTTGCCCAGTGACACATCTATGGTCATGAAGGTGGAACTCTTAAAATCTCCAAAAGAAAAATAAGTCACACTAACACATCTTACACATCAAAAACTGGGTTTACTCCCCCTTTTTGTCATAAGCAAAAAGCTTGGGGTGTGAAAAACTTAGCTTGAAGTACAAGGTACTCCCCCTTAGAGAAGGTCTAAGTTTAAAAGACGATGAAAACGATGTAAGAAACAGAGTTAGGCGAAAAAAAAATATAAGAGTTAATGCAAGGGATGAACGTTTACCACCGGTCAAGTGAGTAAATAGAAGGGTCAGTTACCAAGAACTTAACCTCGAGAAACTGTAGGAGCATTAACTTTCAGAGAGAAAGTGAAGCCTATAAAACCGTTGGAGAAAAAGGTAAGCTTCACACCTCGAATAGTTTTCAGTAAAAGAAATGGCATCATACAGAATGGCATTAGAAGAGCTCAGAGGGAAGGCTTTTGAGGAAGATATGTTCCTCAATATTAGGCATCCCGATGGTACAAAGACCATACAAGAGCTGACGAAGACACTGCTGGAAGAAGATCTTGGTCCAGAGATGGAGAAAGATCTGAGGGAGTTCCTCTGCTTCGTGGAAGAGATTCAGGAGCTTTGCCGGCGGGAGCTGAATCTGCTGGAAGAGAAGAAGACTGTGGAAAAGAGACTTAAGACGACAGAAGATAGTCTAGAGAGAGATGAGCTGAGCATCAGACTCGGCAACATAGAGTATACACTGGATCGTCTGGAGAAGGAAAGAGTGGAGCAGCGCCAAGAATGCAGAAGAATGAGGAAGGATCCTCCATTCTAGATATAGGGAATAATGTATGATGGAAAGAATTATGATGTAAACATAGAACAATTATGAATAAACCAGGTTTTGCAAACATATGTGACACAAATATATATAGATATATGCATATAGAATCACAAACGAACAAATGAAAATAAGTAAATAAAAAAGAAACAGAGTTTAACAAAAAGGAAAACAAAGTAAACGAAAGAAGAAAAAGAAGAGATCCTAAGACTAAGGTTTGTCAGTGCGTCGCAGAAGTTCCATCATCATTTGCTTCATCTCAATCAGCATGGATTCATGAGTGTCAAGACGTTGTTCCATGAGGTCGAGTCTGGATGAGCTTGGCTGAGTAGAGCTGGAAGGAACGTTCTGAGCAGCTTGAGGTTCTGGAATGGAAGCAGAAGCAGCAGGAGTAAACATAACTGGTGCAAGTCGCTCGGCCTCAGCCTCAGCTTCAAGACGCTCTGCCTCAAGTCTGGCTTGTTCAGCCTGAGCTGCTGCTTGACGTGCAGCTTCTTCTTCTTGTTCTTTCTTTCTCTTGGCTTCTTCAATGGCTTCAAGAAGCTTGTTTCTCTGTTCTAGTTCGTGAAGAGCCACCCTCCTAGCAAACCTTTGCTTTGCAGCTTCAATGCTCTGACTTCCCTCTGCATGCAGGAACTGCAGCATAACGGGAAACTGAGCCACTAGCCAAGTGCTCAAATTGTTCCACTCATCAGCCACATGTTCAGCATTCTCACTGAGATCAGTCTGACCGTGCACATTGCGGAGCCTTAAGGAGGCTTCATGATTGAAGATATTGATGCACTCAGAGAGAGATGTGGGTTGAAGGTGAGTATAGGGAATTATGGAGAGGTTGGTTTCAGGAGAGGCTGGGTGATTGCTGCTATGAGCTTCAGAGGCCCCTTGTGGAGAACCAATGTTAATTATGGGAGCATTGGGTTCAGAGGTTCCACGGTGAGGGTCTGAGGTTTCAACCAGAGGGTGAGGTGATCTAACCGAGGATTGGTTAGACACTGATTGTTCAGGTTCAGAGTCTGGTTGAATTGGCTCTTGTTGGTCAGGGACAGGGTGAGCTTGATGAACTAGAGGATCTGCCTCTTGGATAGGATTGGCCAAGATAGGTTCATCTGGGTCAACTAGACGTTCAGGTCTAGGGCCAGGATATTGCCTAGGGCTTGGACATGTAAGGTAATATTCTTCCAAGGCAGATACCTTCTCTTTCCTAACCTCCATGAATTTTCTAAGTGATTCAGAGGTATTGGAGGGAGGAGAGTCAATGACATTGATGGGGAAGGATACAGGGGTGAAGGCTGTGGAAGAGTCTGTATCCGTGGTTCTGGCAGCAGGACGTGCTGATGCTCTGGGAGCAGAGTGATCAGACGTTCTGGGTTGTGGTTCTGTTTGGTTGGGCTCGGGTTGGTCATGGATGATGGGTTCAGAAGGTAATGGGTCGTATGGAATGGTAAGGAGAGAGGTTGGATCTTCTGACCTAGAGGTTGGGTTCTGAAGCAAATTCCAGAGTGGTGCTTCAGTAGGAGAAGGTTGAAAGAAGGAAGATCTTGGGGAATGTGGTGGAGTGGTGGTTTGTGCGGCTGGTTGGGTTTCAGGAATAGGAGTGAGGGGATTTGAAGAGTGTTGGAGTAAGGCAGAAATCGGGAGTGCATCAAATAGATTCAAATCATCATCAGAGGTAAGTGCAGGCTTACTTGAATGTGCTGATGATCGAGTCACTCTGGCAGGAGCTTCAGTCCTTCTGACCACTGCAGCAGCTGGTTCCACCCGAGTAGGCTTCACCACAATTCTGACCTTCTTCTGCTTCTTCTTTGGAGGACCATCCTCACTATCATCACCATCATCATCATCATCAGGCTTGCTCTTCGCCTTCTTGACCAGAGGGACATCAGATTCCTCTGAGGATTCATCCAGAACCATCTTCCTCTTGGTTTTCTTCTTTGGAGGAGAAGAATACTCTGGAGCTGGTGGAAGTCTGCTGACAAAATCATCAAGGTCAATCTCGAATCCTTGAGCCCTGAGGTCTTCAACATAGCATCTGATGGCGTCAGGATGGTCTGCTTGAGTCCACAGAGGGTAGTCATTCAGAGGCATTCTTCTTCCTCTGATCTCAGAAGATGTGTCCTCATGAGCAGGAGCAATCTTCTTCTGGACCAAACCCATCTTCTTCAGAGAGTTGGCAGTGAAGACATCGCTGACAATTGTGCTCAAGTCCTCTGTGCAACCAGCATCGAACAAATCTTGCACCAAGTTGCTTTCAATGAGAAAGTCTGAGAGCAGCCTCCCAAAAGGGATATATTTGATGGCTGACTTGATGGAGGCGGTGGTGCGAGACTTCCGGATGCATTCCTTCAAATAGGAGAACAGGAAGTAGGGAAGGCAGATCTTCTCCTTGTCTTGAATGAAGAACAGCATCGCCTTCTGGTTGAAGTTGATGTAGTCTGGAGAACTGCCCTTTGGTCGCTGATTGATGCAGTTGAGCAGGATCTTGTGTCAGATCCTGAGTTTGGGATGAAGGTCCATCACCTTGTAGCTCGTCTTGCCCGGTTTGAAGGTGGTGTACAGGGCCTTGTTGACTATGTCCTTGGTTCTGGGTTTCAGCTTTGATTCCGTCAGTGAGAACCGATACCCATGAGCAGTTTCTGCACCTAGCAGATTCACGAATGACTTCTCCGTGATGATGATCTTCCTACCCAGTATGTAAGAGACCACCTGAGTGTCATCACAGTCGGCGTGCTTCCAGAATTCTTTTACCAATTTCTCATACACCGGTCCTCGAAGTCGATTGAAGTAGTTTCCCCAACCTTGAGCTTGGACTTCAGGACGAAGATCAAACCCATTTGCAGCCAAGTTGTCGAGGTTGAATCTCCATTCTGCCAGGACTTGGAGTTCCTCAGGAGGAAATACACAGTGAACGGCACAGCCCCGTTCTGCAATAGGAACAACCTGCTCTTGAGCTTGAACTTGTTCTTGTGCTGGGTTCTCAGAGCTTCGTTGACCCGTTGTCAAACCGACTACCATGTGAGGGAACTGAGGTGCATCTGCAGTAGATCTTCTGGTTTGTCTCACCATTTTGAAGAGGTTGAAGGTTTGAGGTAGAAGATGAAGTTTGAAGGATGAAGAGAGATCGAGAGAGAAATCAAGAAGGAGGCGGTTTTGAAAAGCAGAGAGTGCGAGAGTGAAAACCGGAAGTGAGAGAGAACGTGTGTGTATAGTGGGTTTTATCAAATAACCGTTGTTGATTCAAAAAGCACTTTAAGATCAACGGTTGAAAATTAAAGATAGATAGTAACAGTAAAATACACAATCACACACAGGAGATAAGCATATCTACACGCAATCATAACAGACTGTCACACGGGCACAAGGAACTATGCATCAGAAATTCTGACGCACGTGTTGTTGTCTCAGCTTCAGAGTCAGTACCAGTGGGCACACACACTCTGATTGAGTTACCTTCTGAACTAGACATCTTCTGATCAAGAAGTATCATAGTCAGAGGTTCTGATCCATCTTCACTCTGGACAAAAATCCATGTTTAGATTTTTCAGAATAAAATTAAATCTATCTTCAGCTAAGGGCTTTGTAAAGATATCTGCCCATTGATGGTCAGTATCAACAAACTTCAGAAGAAGTACGCCCTTCTGTACATAATCTCTAATAAAATGATACTTTACCTCAATGTGCTTTGCCCTTGAATGCAAGATAGGATTCTTACTCAATGAAATTGCAGCAGTGTTATCACAATAGATTGGGATATTGCTCTCAAGGATCTGATAATCCTCCAGCTGATGTTTCATCCAGAGCATCTGAGTGCTGCATATTGCTGCTGAGATATATTCTGCCTCTGCAGTTGATAGTGCAATGGTTGATTGCCTCTTGCTTGCCCATGAGACTAGATTGCTTCCCAGAAATTGACAATTTCCAGAAGTACTTTTTCTCTCTGTTCTATCTCCAGCATAATCAGCATCACAATAACCTGAAAGCTTATACTCTGATGTTTTCTTATACATCAAGCCAAGGTTAGTGGTGCCTTTCAGATACCTTAGGATCCTCTTAACAGCAGTTAAGTGAGTTTCCCTTGGATCTGATTGGAAACGAGCACATAAATGAACACTAAATAATATGTCTGGCCTAGATGCAGTTAAGTATAGAAGTGAACCTATCATGCCACGATAGAGCTTCTGACATACTTTACCACTTATATCTTCTTTTTCCAGAATGCATGTTGGATGCATTGGAGTCTTGGCCACTGTAGATTCCAGCATATTGAACTTCTTCAGAAGTTCTTTAGTGTACTTGCTCTGATGGATATATGTTCCTTCTGGTGTTTGATTAACTTGTATTCCCAGAAAGTACTTTAATTCTCCCATCATACTCATCTCAAATTCAGCCTGCATCATCTCAGAAAATTCTTTGCATAGAGATTGATTAGCAGAACCAAATATAATATCATCAACATAAATTTGCACAATTAAGATATCATCTTTATAAGTCTTGCAAAAGAGAGTTGTATCTACTTTACCCCTTACAAACTCATTCTCCAGAAGGAATGAGCTAAGTCTCTCATACCATGCTCTGGGAGCTTGCTTCAGACCGTAGAGTGATTTCTTCAATTTGAACACATGGTCTGGTTTCTTTTCATCTTCAAAACCTGGGGGTTGATGAACATAGACTTCCTCTGAGATATAACCATTTAGGAAGGCACTCTTTACGTCCATCTGATGTAGAATTATGTTGTGATTTACTGAGAAAGAGATCAATAGTCTGATTGCCTCCAGTCTAGCTACTGGAGCAAATGTTTCAGTGTAGTCTATTCCTTCCTGCTGGCTGTAGCCTTGAGCAACTAGCCTTGCCTTGTTTCTGACTACATCTCCTTTCTCATTTAGCTTGTTTCTGAATACCCATTTCGTTCCAATAACATGGACATTCTCAGGCTTCTTCACTAAGCTCCAAACATCGTTCTTGGAGAATTGATTCAATTCTTCTTCCATGGCCAGAATCCAATCCTTGTCCTGAAGAGCTTCATCTATGGACTTGGGTTCAATTAAGGACACCAATCCTTTCAGACTCAGTAAGGTCTCTTCAGAGGGTCTGAAGGCAGATCTGGTTCTGACTGGTTCATCTTTGTTGCCCAGAATCAATTCCTTAGGATGAGCTGCAGTGATTCTGCTCTTCTTCAGAGTTTGTGAGTTAGAGGGACCAGCTTCTTCCTCTGGTTCATCTTCCTCTGGCTCAACTTCCTCTGGAGCTTTGCCTTTGTCAGAAACATTAATGCTTAAATCCTTTTCATTTCCTCCGAAGCCAACTTCGCCTCCAGGCTTAAGTTTCAGCTCTCGGAACATACGCTTTTCTCCCGTCATGTGACGCGAGCATCCACTGTCCAGATACCATGATTGGTGTTTCAGTGGAGCTATCAAGGATATCTGCAACATAGATAATCTTGTCCTTAGGTACCCACTTTCTGGGTCCTCTTTTGTTAGTTACCCCAGAGGTTCTGATCACCTTGGGTGTCTCAACATAATATTTTAAAGGAATATTTGCATGATATTTAGTCATAGAGAAAGATCCCTTTTTAAGAGGGTTTTTAGCAACTTTAGCAGGTACAGGATCAGGCAATATGGTACCAGAGGGAACAAAGCATTCATATAAAGATTTAGCTTTAGACATAGAAGGCTCATTTCTAATTGGTTTAGAATAGCCAATGCCATGCATTCCATTTCTGCTTACACCATAGATCATTGAAGCCATTAAGCTTCTATCTACGCTTTTAGCCAGGAATCTTTGAAAGGATTTTTCATACTTAGATTCATGCTTACTATCAGAGGCATCGCAGGCAATAACTTCTTCTAACTTAGCAATTTGATTCTTAAGCACAGAGTTAGAGTTAACTAAAGCATGATTATCATTTTTCAGATCAGATATGATTTTCTCATGTTCAGAAGGAGTTTTAGAAACAGCAGATAAGTTCTTTTTCAGCTTCTTATGCTTAGACAACAAGGAGTTATACTTATCCATGATATCAGACAAAGCATGTTTCAGTTCAGAGGTAGAGAAGGAAGCAAATACCTCATTTTCATCGTCAGAGTCTGGATCTCCTTCTGATTCTGAGTCAGAGTCAACAGCTTCCTTTGACTCTGCTTCCTTGTCTTTGACAATTGCCATGAGTCCTTGGACTTCACCATCAGAGTCAACATCCTCTGACTCTGATTCATCGAATGTCACCATCAGACTCTTCTTGGTCTTGAAGTGCTTCTTTGGCTTCTTGTCCTTCTTCAATTTTGGACAGTCACTTTTGTAGTGCCCTGATTCTTTGCACTCAAAGCAAGTGACTTCCTTGATTGACGACTTCTTCTGACCTGAGGATTCAGACTTTCCTCTTGCCTTTCCAGAGCCTTTGAACTTGCTCTGCCTGTGCTTCCAGATGCGGTTGAGTCTCTTGGAGATCAGAGTCAGCTCATCTTCATCAGAATCTTCTGATGCTTCTTCAGATTCTTCTTCTTCAGCTTGAAGAGCCTTTGACTTCTCAACCTTAGCCTTTTCAGATTTGGATTTCAAGGCTATGGACTTTTTCCTGAGATCTTGCATCTCTGAGCGCTTCAGCTCATGGCATTTCAAAATGCTGATGAGTTCTTCTAAACTCATATTCTCAACGTCTCTTGTGAGCTCTATTGAAGTCACCAAAGGCATCCAACTTTCAGGAAGACACCTGATGACCCTTATGACATGATCTTTTGTTGTGTAGCTCTTGTTGAGAGGACGTATGCCAGCTACAAGCAGTTGAAATCTGGAGAACATTTCTTCAATGGACTCATTTGGCTCCATGATGAAGGATTCATACTTTTGGATCAAAGACAATGCCTTTGATTCTTTGACTTTCTTGTTTCCTTCATGAGACATCTTCAGAGAATCAAAGATGCCTTTAGCAAACTCACGATCTGTAATCTTCTGGTACTCCTCATAGGAAATAGCACTTAGAAGAATTGCTCTTGCTTTGTGATGTTGTGAGTACAGCTTCTTTTGATCTGCAGTCATCTCTGACCTTGGGATCTTCTTGCCATCTGCATCAACTGGACGCTCATAGCCATCCACAATAATATCCCAGAGATCTGCATCGAAACCCAGAAAGAAACTTTCCAGTCTATCTTTCCAATATTCGAACCTTTGACCATCGAACATAGGAGGCTTTGCGTTGTAACCGTCTCTTTGAGTTTCACTGGTGGTGGCAGCCATTGTTTTTCACACCGGCCCGGATCACTGAACACTGTTAGGTGTGGTAATCAGAACTTGCGCTCTGATACCAATTGAAGGTATGAAAAACGGTAGAAAGGGGGGTTTGAATAACGTTTTCAGTACAAAAACTACCACCTTAAATATTTATACAAATCTTTCGAGAACTTAAGTGCTAAAGATAAGAGATAGAAAAGCACACAAGGATTTTATCCTGGTTCACTTGATAAATCACTCAAGCTACTCCAGTCCACCCGTTAAGGTGATTTCTTCCTTCTTAGAATGAAGGCAATCCACTAATCAGGTAAGAGTTACAACTGCACTTGAAACCTACAAGTGACTAACAATTACACTGACTTAGCTCACACTAAGATTCACTCTCTTAGTCTTCTCTAGGATCCGATCAACCTTGATCTCCTAAAGGAAAATCAAACAACTGTTTGAGGTTGGTGTTTACAAGGGTTTGCTTCTGAATAAGCTGAGTGTAAACTAAATAAATTACAGGATGAAAGAAAGCTTAGAATATTTTGAATATCTTGCGCGTGTGTTGCTTCTCGTATGTTTTTCTTAGCCGCTTCTTTCAATCTTCAGCCTCTATATATACTCCAAGGATTAGGGTTGAGCGTTGCATGGGAAATGCTACCGTTGGAGGGCAGTTCTGGAAAATCCAGCTTCTGCTGTGGCTGAGAACGTTAGGTAGGTCGTCAGGAAGGTACACTTGCTTTTGTACTTGGATAGCGACTTGACCTTTTAACCTAGGAGACTTCTGATCAGGGGAATACTTCATATTGGAACTTGTGAAGCCGGTTGATCAGAGTCAGAGGGAAAGCACAGATCCTCTGACCATTGTATCTTCTGATTCTGAACTCAGAGGGAAGAACATGGCCTTCAGAGTTTCTTGCTTCTGGACTTCAGAGTTTCCACTATTCAGCTTCTGGATCTTCAGAGTTTCTAGCGACTGAGTCATCATCAGAGTTTGTATAGCTTCAGATCTTCTGAAGCTTTTCCACTGTTCATACTGAACATGGTGAATGCGAAAGCGTTGCTTGGGTTACCCTTTATACACAGTGCTTCTGATTTGTGTGAGATTGAGTTGAGGTCAGAGCCTGTAACTAGCACACTCAGAAAAGCACGTTAGAGTACCACAATTGTTCATATCAAAAAGTTAACTTGTAATCATCAAAACATGAGTTGTACTACTAGATCAAAACTTGATCTTACAGGAATGTGAGACTTTTCAAGTACACATAATTTTCCAACAGTACTAATCTCCAACAGAACGATTAATCCTGTTTGAATTTGTTGAGAAATGGAACTAAAGAATTCAATACTGGGCAAAATGAAATCAACTTTCCTGTGTAAAAGAAATCAAAACCTCAACTTTCCTGCGATCATTTATTGAAGACTTTTTTGTGTTGGACCTAAAATCTCACTTGTACTCATTGTGAGATTGACCTCAACTCTAAGATTAGAATATGTTTTGATATAGTTGGCAAAATTCACCCTGAGCATAGCCCATTAACTTGCAGTTGCATTTATGGCATAGGTGTATATGGAAGTAAACTGTTGCAGGTTTTAAAGGTTTTTTTTTTTACTTTGTGAATAAAAGTTGTCTTTGTAGTTTGTACTGAATTATTATTTTGGCAAAAAAATGCACTTGTTTACAAGTATAATTCTGAAAATGTATTATTTTAATCCATTTTTCCTACAATAATACTTGGATTAAGAATGTTAAGTTGGCGGCAAAGGCATCCCATAAGACAAATGGATTGATGAAAATGATGGCAACTGAAGGGAACTCATGTCATACAGATCACGGACCTTCAAACAAAAGTCAGAGAAGATGCTGTAAATGTTGTTTCGTAGCTGAGAAAGTGGATGGAAATACCATAAATAAATAATAGAGCAAATTTCAATATCATAAATTAAGGCAATATAATGGTTCATATGAGCTTTATGCTCATGTCATTTTCCCTTTTTTACCCAAAATTCTTAAGTAGTAATGTGCTTTTGGAATAAGAGTATATTACTATTGTGGATTGAAGTTCGTATTATCCCTGCTTGTTAACAAGGATTTGATTTTCGTTCATCCTTTACAAAAACAAGGTGGGTTATTGTCCTTGTGATTGTGCACATTTTAATTTTGATCATCACTTAAAAGCGGAGCACAACAAAGATGCTAAGTGGCACGTGAACGTTGATGTACCTTGAATTTTAATTCCACTATATAAACTAAACTACTTTAATTATTACATTAACTAAGTAAATATAATCTTAGTCTTTATCTTCATCTTCATCGACCCTAATCCATAATCCTTAAAGTTCTAAACCAAAACCTCCATTAAAGTCAAAAAAACCAATCGCGCAGGAACAAATCTCCAATGTTTCTTTTAGAATTGTGTGAATTTGTTTGATCTAATTCTAATTTTAAACTTTAACAGTCCAACATTTGGGGTTGTCTAAATGACCCATAGTAATATTTGGGTTAAATAACTCATGATCTAGGTGGACCAATCACATTCAAGATAATTAATTGAAATTTTTTTATATTTTATTAATCAATTAATTTAGGGTAAAATATGTTTTTGGTCCTTAACTTATACACATAAATATAAAATGGTACCTGAAAAAATATAAAATGGTTCAATGTGAATTTTTTTACTTCTAGTTCAGTCCCTCAAAAATTTATTCCAACAAATTAAGTCCTCCTCCCCTCATAATTATTTCAAAACCTAAAAATTCATATCTTCATCTCTAAAACCCCTCCATCTTCTTCATCTTCAAAACCCAGAAATTTCATTCATCTTTCTCCTCCTCTTTCCTCTCCCACCAAAACCATCATCACCACCCAAACCCCCACCCAGAACCATCACAACCGAAATCTCCAATTGAGAAATTGGTTGAGTTGGTCGTTCGATGGGAGCTCTTGGAATTGTTATATCAGACTTGGGCACCCCTGCTTTCTTGCGTTTTATCTTTGTTGCTGCGGGTTCAAGGTGGCTCGGTGGGAGGCTTTATTTGTTTATTTGTCTTGCACCTTTCTTTGGTGGGCTTTATCTTGTTTGTTTCCTACGACATGGCTGATAGCTCTTAGGCAAGCTACGTTTTTGTCATTACCTCTTGCTCTCCTTCTTCCTTTTTTCTTTTTTTCTTTTTCTCCCTCTGTATATGGCTCAGGATCCTTTTGTAATTGGTTTTTTAGCACACCTAGTTCTATCATTTATTGATTAATTTGGCCTTTCAAAAAAAAATCATGTTTGTTTCCTAGTCTTATGTCTTCCTCTTTTGTTCGTGTCAGTTGTTATTTCACTGATTTTGGTTGTGATGGTTCTGGGTGGTGATGAACTGATGATGGTTTTGGTGGGAGAGGAAGGAGGAGGAGGAAGATGAATGAAGTTTATGGGTTTTGAAGATGAAGAAGATGGAGGGGTTTTAGAGATGAAGATATGAATTTCTAGGTTTTGAAATAATTATGAGGGGAGGATGACTTAATTTGTTGGAATAAATTTTTGAAGGACTGAACTAGAAGTAAAAAAATCCACATGGAACCATTTTAGATCAAAAATAAAATTTCCAAAGACTAAAATCTTTATATATTTTTGCAGGTACCATTTTATATTTATGTGTATAAGTTAAGAACCAAAAACATATTTTACCTTAAATTAATTGATTAATACAATATAAAAAATTTAATTAATTATCTTGAGTGTGATTGGTCCACCTATATCATGGGTTATTTAACTCAAATATTATCATGGGTCATTTAGACAACCCCCAACATTTTTATGGAAGAAATGTTGCACAAGATCAGTCCACAATTCCATGGGGTGCCTATTGATTCGTAGTACTTGACGCAATTTGTTTCATTAAGAATCTATTATCTTTTTTTTTCCCTTTTCATGAGGGTCAAATTCTGATTATGCTTGAGAATCTAGCTAGTGTGTTGTGGTGAGCTCAAGTCTGTTTGGGATGATGCAAAATACCCAACATTGCCTCACCCTTGAAAGAGATCATGGATGAGATTCATGGTCAGGTGTAGGGGTGCACATGGCCGGGTCAACCCAATGAATCCATCCAACCCAATCCGATCTAATGGTAAAAATGCGGGTTGGATTGGACAAACGGGTTCATCGGATGAATTTTATTACGATCCAATCATCTTTGGATCGGATATCGGATTACATAATAATCCATCCAACCCAACCCGAAATCCAATATAATAATAATAATAATATATTATTTAATATATATTTTTAATAATTTTAATTTTTACCTAATCTACTAGTAGGGTATGTAATGTATGGAGATTTGGAGTCCTACTATTTGAGTGATTTTTAGGAGACATTGAGACTAATTTATTTGTAATTACTTGTCATATTTAAATAGTTGAAGTACTAGTTTAGTTATGTGTTGTTATATAGATGTGTGTAGACAATAGTTATGAACTTATGATGTAATTGCATGTTAGAGACTTGAAGTGCTTGTTTTTTAATATTTTCAATATTTCAGATTTATTTTTATTTTAATATAGCGATCCAATCAATCCATCCAATCCAACCCGAAGATTGTCGGATTGGGTTGGTTCGGGTTCGTAGGTGAAAATTCACGAAATCCAACCCAACCCAACCCAATCAATTTTGATCGGTTCGGGTCCTGATTAGCTTGAAAATCCATTCAACCCAATCCATGTGCAGCCCTAGTCAGATGGTAAACATTGAGGTTTGATCTCAAGGTTATCCACAGTTCTATGCCTTGTTGGGATTAACGAGGCCATAGGGGTATTGTGGGCGTGTTATTGATATCCAATTGCAATTGGAACGAACCACACCATGAGGAGAAGGGTCTCCACTCACTCCACTAGAAACAATGGTCACGAGTCACGATCCTAACTCTGCCACTATTGAGAATGTTGATGAAACAATCCATGGATTCTGACCATCAGAACTTCCACCATTAATAGGCAGTTTATCATACCAATAGCTTTTGGTGACAAAAAGGGTTTGGGGAAAGAGGTTAAACACGCATTTTCAAAAATGCCCTTTTATAACTCATTCAATCATAATCATTTAGACATGAAAAATTCTTAAAATCTTTTTATCGAAGATATTTAATCATGGTTCATCAGTGAACCAAAATTTGAATGATCCACCCTAGTCGCCACCCAATTCGTGAGCACCCACCCCTATTGAATCGTTTAACCTTTATTCTAATCACTTTTATGGAGATTGAATAGATTAATCTTCTAAACCAGAAGAGGTTAGACATTATAAAATTTACTTGAGGATAACAATAAATATATTCTAAGCCGTTTTGAATTTTTCATTCACATGATGTGATGAGTTTGTGTTTTTGGGCGGTGCGTGACTTCACTTTGGTCCCGTGCGCACCCATCACCCATGATTATTCAACATTCATTGGCAATTCAAAGCTACACTTACGATTTCAACATCAGGCTCACTACCCACTCACGTACATTAACTATATCCCAACTCTTAACTATAACTATTTTTTCTGACATTAACGCGGTTTGAATTCGCTTAATTGCTACATTTTCTCCCTCCCTCCCTCACTCTACTAAAGCAAGTAATTGCAGTGGCCACTCAACTTTAGCATTTTTAATATAAATTAAATGCTAATAATTCTTTTAACTTTCTTATCCACTCTTTCTATTCCCTTTTTTTTTCGGTGCTTTAGCATTTTCTTACCCTATTTTAATTGCCATTTTGCTAAGTAAATAATATATTAGCTACAGCAAACAAGATGTGAAATAGTAGTTAGATTACTTCATCTCTTAAGTAAAAAATTAAAATTTGATCATCATTCATGAGTATCACACACATCCTGTAGTTAGTTGTTTACTGTTTAGTGTAAATAAACTCAGTGAAATAATTGGTCATTAGTGTTGGTGAATAAGAAAATGAAAGAATCAAATCTCAAGTAGACAAGTAATGTACACTTTCCCTAGATTCACTCGGTTTCCATTTTTAATCCCATTGTCCCTTCCCCTCCACCTCCACCTCCACCTCCAACTAGAAGAAGACAAAGCAAGCTAGCTGCTGCTGCAGCTTGACTAGCACCGCATAAAGCAAACCACAATTCACTTCACAAAACTCCCAAAAAACAAAACTAGATCCCCAAATCTATCACTCATTCACCTCCTTCATTCTTCTTCTCCCAACCCCACACCACACCACAACACAAACAAACAAACAAAACTCAACACACACAAACAACACCTCTTCCAACTTGCATTTCCCTCAAACCCATCACCATTCATCACTGCAAAGTAGCAATGTCTTTCCCCCTCTTCCTCTTCTTCTCAATCATCACTCTTTCCACAGCTCTTCCTCCTCAACCATACTCTTACCCACACGGTTAGTTAGTTAGTTAGTTAGTTAATTAGTTACAGTTTTGCAATTCCAATCTCTCTCTCTCTCTCTCTCTCTCTCTCTCTCTCTCTCTAAAACCTTCACTCTCTTTCTCTCTCATCATTTCAGGTCTCTCTTACCACATCGACTGTGGAAGCCCAACAAACACCACCGACTCCTTCAACACCACATGGCTCTCCGACCGCTACTTCACCGGCGGCGCCACCGGCATCGTCTCCGAGCCTCTCCACTTCCACCACAACCACGAGAAGACTCTCCGCTTCTTCCCAATCTCCTCCGGCAAGAAGAATTGCTACGCCATCCCCTCCCTCCCTCCCTCCCGCTACCTCTTCCGCACCTTCATCGTCTACGACAACTACGACGGCAAGTCTCACCCTCCCTCCTTCGACGTCTCCGTCCGCGGCACCGTCGTCTTCTCCTGGCGCTCCCCTTGGCCACAGTCGCTCTCCCGTAACGGCGCATACTCCGACCTCTTCGCGGTTGTTGAAGGCCAAGCCCTAATCTGCTTCTACAGCTTCGCCACCGATCCTCCGGTTGTGTCTTCTCTCGAGCTCTTCGCCGTCGATCCGTTGTCGTATGACTCCGCTGCGATCGGAAGCAACGAAACCATACTCGTGAACTATGGAAGGTTGAGCTGCGGCTCGGAGCAGTGGGGGCCGGGGTTCACCGCTGACGCCGACCGATTCGGCCGGTCGTGGCAGTCCGATAAGGAGTTCCGAACCGGGAAGGACAGGGTTGTGACGGTGTCGACGAGGGAGAGCATTGCTGGGACTGATCAGAAGCCGAATTACTTCCCGGAGAAATTGTACAAGACGGCGTTGACGACGGCGGAGACTGCGGAGGAAGGTGGTGGTGTTTTGGAGTATGAACTGGGTGTCGATGCGAAGCTGGATTATCTGGTGTGGCTGCATTTTGCTGAGATTGAAGGGAAGGTGAAGAGGGCAGGGGAGAGGGTGTTTGATGTGTTCATCAATGGCGATAACTTGACTAGGGTGGATATATACAAGCAGGTTGGGGGGTTTGCGGCGTTTAGCTGGCATCGGACGGTGAAGAATTTGAGTAGCAGTGTGATGAGTGTGAAGCTTGTTGGGGTTGTGGGTGCGCCTCTCATTTCTGGGATCGAGAATTATGCTCTGGTTCCTGGTGATCCTTCCACTGTTCCTCAACAAGGTGGGTAGGTAAACTTTGCTAAAAATTGGAGAGATTTGTTTTTTCTTCTTGTTTTCTCTCGTTTAGATTCTGGTGCAAATTTGGAAACTCTCATTCCCAAAAGGATTCTGATTTTTGTTTTCTTCTTTTGGATTCTTGTTAATAGTTCTTTCTGTGTGTATTACTGTGAATTGATGTCATGAAGTTGTGCGTTAATGGAAATTTAGGTAGGGAGTTTTGATTTATGAATTGTGTGCAAATATAGTTAGTTACCAATTGTTTAGGTGGTTGATGTGTTTAATTATTTATTCTTTTGGTAATAGTTTCTATTTACTGATGTTAAGACTGGGGAAATAGGGACATGGACATGGTCAAGATTTTGTTGACTGAAGAGAGACCACACAAGAATTTTAGTCAGTGAAGGACTCTAATTTATTTTTTGGTGCAGTGATTGCCATGAAAGGGTTGAAAGATTCACTCCGGGTTCCTGAAAGAATGGGTTGGAATGGTGATCCTTGTGCTCCTACTAATTGGGATGCTTGGGAGGGAGTTACCTGCCGAATGAGTAAGGATAATACTGCTCTGGTGATTAGTCAAATGTAAGCATTCTTTTCCATTCTCCTATATGAAATTGAGCTTCTAATTGGTTTTTTGAAAGAAAATTAGTGATAGGTATCCAAGGTAGGAATCTTGCTTAAAGTCCCTTAATAATTGACATGTTTAACTTTATGGGTAAGGTTAATGGTGGGGTAGGTTCCATATGCTAAATGTACTGATAGTGGGTGAATCTAAAGCACTCGTGATATCTTGTGGCCATGTCATTTTATAAAAGAAGTTTCCTATTCATTTTTGTAGAAAACTACAGTTAATTTTTTTCCTCATCTGTAAATTAATCTATAGATGAAAGGTTGGCTGTATGGAAGTGAGTCTTGTAATTGGGAATAAAGGGTGACTTAGGAAAATTATATTCCAAATCTATAAGAAGGACTTAAAGTTAAATAATTTATCTACTGTTTCCCCTGGAAAGCTTGGGTAGGTAGTGGATTATGGGTTCAGCTGCTATTCCACAAATGCATATTGTCTATAGTTATTTTCTGGTTATTTATTTTATTTTCCTCTCCTAAAGTTTTGACTTTATCTTATTCCAATTTTTATTTCAGAGATCTGGGCAGTCAAGGCTTGAAAGGTCTCATAAGCGATCAGATTAGTCTTTTGTCAGACTTGGTAAGCCTGTAAGTATCAGCAGCAAAATGTTCACATATGCTTATCATCTTTCCCATCATGTGGCTTATAGATTTTTTTTTATGTCAACATATACTGGTATGCAGTTGGAAACATGATATAATTGGCTGAGGTCCATAAAACTTCACCTTGTTTTGAATTGCTCTGTTGTTGTTCATGTGTTCTGTGAAACTGCAGTTATTATTATGTTCTCATTATATTTGGTTGGTTTCTTATATCTGACCTAAGGTTGTCAACCTCTGAGAGTATACTAGGAACATAGACTTGTAACAGTTTACCTTATACAAAAAGAACTTAGGCGTGTACTCCTTTTAGCAGTAGGGTAAGCTGAGTCAGAAAATAAAAGTAGACAAGGAACTAGGGTGAAAAACCAGCACACAACACGCCCAAAAACAAAACAAGGTTGAAACAACAGCAAACCAGCAGCTACCACACAGGAAAAAAAACACTTGGGGTTGATCGATTGATGGCTTCTGAGATGGACTATGGTGTCAACTTTGACACAGTGATATCTTTTCTGCACTGCACTTGACGAATGAATACTACTATTCTTAATTTGTTTCCATCCCTAATCATCATTATAACTCATTTGATATTCTAGTGCCAGCCTCAATCTTTTATTTGTACTCTTTATTTATAGTGTTTCTTTGCATGGTGTACATGCATGTTGGCCTCCATTTTGGATCCAGATGCCCTAATATATTGGCTGTAGATCATAATTCATTAATTTTATGCTTTCAGCTTGGGTTTTCCTTGACAAACATCAGTCATGTGTATAATGGTTTCTACTATCTGTTAAATTCTCTTTAAATTTACAGGAACTTGAGTTCTAATTTGCTGGTGGGTGAAATACCTTCTGGACTAGGTCAAAAATCCCTGACACACCTGTAAGTTTAGGGCTTCTTTAGACATGTTGCAAAATACTTTACAAAACTCAACTTACTGGAGTTCTCAATTTGATTAAATGATGATAAGTTCCCATGTCTTTTACCTGCTGAATTTCATATATTATAAGGTATTTCTTTCATTTACTTTTGCTACTATGCTGAACATTGAAGATAAATTGACCATTATGTTTTTCCTGATATGCCATATCATATTGGCCTTCCATCCAGTTATTAGAAACACTGGATTGGTCCTTCAGTGATAGTTAAACATCAGTTTCATCCCTTTAGAGACCAAACTGATGTTACTTTAAGGTACAATTTGACGGCATAAATTGAAATTAAATGACCAATTTGATATATCATTCTATTATAAGTGGAGGACCAAAATGGATATTTATTGAATGCTATAATATCTTTGTATTCTATATGTTCTTCTTGTAGAGGTGAATTCTGGAGTCACTCATTGGTGCAACTTCTTCTAAAAGAATAATTTATCTTAATATTACGATCCAGCTGTTTGATCTATATTCAGAGCAAGTTAACATTGTTATTTATTTAATATTTCACTTGTTTTAATTGTAATCTATACTGTAGGGACTTGTCCAACAATCAATTAACAGGCTCCATACCAGATAGTATAGCCTCTTCAAGTTTGCAGCTTGCGTAAGTATTGACTGCGTTATATTTAGCGTTTTGTTAACATATATTCTTAAAACAAAGGTTAAGCTATAAAGAATAGAAACTTAAAAATGAAAGGTCTAGATGGGGCATTTTATATCTTGAAAATGTGAAGTATTTATTTTTTAAGTAACTGAGGTGAGTAATGATTTAAATAGCGCTAGTTTTGGATAGAATATTTCATTCTTTTCCTTACCTTCTCTTTTGCATATCAGTCACCATGATACCATGTAATTATTAGAACAATTTTATTTCCTTTTTTTCTCCTGATTATCATTTACTGGGATACGTGTACAAGTCTACAAATACTAAATCTTGTAATTTGTAATTTATCGGTGAATAAAAATATGATGATTCAGTCCTTTCTAGATGGTAATATTGAACTTCAAACTTCCCTTCACTTTTGTGCTTCATGTTCCTAAACTCTCCGATGATCTTTATTCTATTCATGAACTCATCGAAGATTTAAGTGTGCAGTGACGTGTTTCTACTCCAATTGTGTTTTCTAGAATCTTGCCATAGGGAGGACGGGTAGAGTTTATAAGGAACCGAATGGTTATATTATTTGCAGTACGTGGTACTTGGGGTAATATCAAATAGATGTTCACTTTTTGTTGATAGGAGATCCACCACGGGTGTTGCTTGTTTTTATATGGAAATTTGGTAACATGGAAAGTAAGAAGTGAAATGTAAATGTAGTTGCAAGGTGATTGCAGAGGCAGAATTTTCAGCTATTGTTGGGGTTTGTAAGATGTTATGGGTGATGATTATACTTGATGACCTCAAAACGAAGTATGAAACTCCCATGAGGCTATTTTGTGAAAATAAGTTTGCCATTAGAGTTGCACACAACTCAATTTAACATGATAAAACAAAACACATTGAAATAAATTGTGATAATCAAGCTGCACTGCTTATTGACCCAAATCACGTTTTCCATTAAAAAACGAGCACACCGAGATAAATTGTCATTTTATCTTAAGAAAAGATCTTGTATGGAGACATCACCCCTCACATTGTTGTTTCAAATAATCAACTAGTAGAAGTTTTTAACGAGTCTTTCTGTGGTCCTGACTTCTATGCTCTAGTTTGAATACATGTAAGTACCCACTAGTGTATATAAGTGTATTGTATATATTAAGTACTAACTAGAATCAGGCAATTATGGTAATTAGGCTAACTGTAATCTATCTTATTATTTTTGTTCAGTCAAATATATTAACTCTTGAGCAATTGAGACTGCTAGATCACTCATATATTCTCTCATTCTTTCTTTCTCTTCTATCCCAACATAAAAAATTTACTTGCAATTGTTGTTGATATTAAATTTGGTCTGGCTACTGCCTTTGCAGTGGATCTGGGGCTATTTGATCAATGTAATAAAATATGTGCATTACATTTTTGGAATTGCAAGAGTTAGTCAACATGCATTAAATTGTAGTTTAATATTAATATCCTGAGGATGAAAAAACTGTTTATTTGCTCAAAGTACCTTAGCTGTGAATGAAGCTGATTTTGAGTGTGGAAAAGCGTAGACCATTCTATTTCCTTTTACCTTTAAGTGTATGGACATTACAGAAAAGATATATCAGAAAACACTTAACCTCTGATCGTGATCGTTTTAATCAAGTGTTCCTTTTACCTTCCTCATAATTTTTGCTTTCTTTGGTCTGTTTCTAAATCTATTTTGCAATGCCAGGCTATTGAATGGTAACTTATTGGAAGGACGAGTGCCAGAGCAACTTTATTCGATCGGTGTGCATGGTGGTGCTATTGAGTATGTCACTTTAATCCAATAGCTTTATTCTACTAGCTTTTTGGTAATGCGTTTTGTCGCAGTCTGTCGCAACCCTCTATGGTATTCCAGTTGCATTATTATGGTATGCTGAAGCAAATTTGATGATTTCCAAAATCTTTTTAACTTTGCTTTGCCTTCAATGTTTCTAAATGACTTACTACGCAATATTTGTGATCTAGCCTTTATTGTAGTGATAAATTTGCTTATAAAGTGACAAACCAGATGTTTACCCATAGCAAACCCTCAGTTCTACAACTATGCTTTAGGCTCTAGCTATGACTTTGTCCATATTCTGAAGTAATCACAATTAGTTGTCACCCAAGTTGCTAGCGTTGTAATAGGTCAATAGTATATCACTGAAGGATTTTGTATTATGGTGTACTTGTTAAAGGTCCTCTTAAATTATAATTATGTTATTCAAATAGAAATAATATCTTTTTTATCTTCAATTTGATTTGTTTTACTCAGTCTCTCTGGAAACAAAGGTTTGTGCGGTGTGCCATCCCTGCCAGCTTGTCCTATGTTTTGGGAGAATGGCAAATTATCTACTGGGGGTAAAATTGCAATAGGCGTGTCATGTCTTCTTGTTTTCTGTGTCATACTGCTGCTGGTTTATATCTATATCAGAAGGAGAAACAATGATTATGACTTCGCTCTGCCTCATGAATTAACATGTGAGTATGATTTCAAAAAGATTATTTTCTTATTTATTTTTTGGAGATAGCTATAGTATTGCTTTATTTACTTTACCGGAGTGGTAGTTTCTCTTTTCTGCTATACAATAAACAGAATTTGAAGTGTTTTATCGGTAGCCAGGTTCCACAAAATAGTTGTTAGTTAGTGACCAAGTTTTTTCTACTTACACTTTAAATACTTAACTGCTTTTTAAATTGTAGCAAGATTGATTCATTGATAGTGGAAAAGTGAAATTTTATGCTTGGACTGTGAAAATTAAATACTTATTGAAGATATGAGGTTTGATTTTACCCTTACATGAGGAAAGGCCATTTAAATCAATATTTTATCATTGGCCCTGTGGCCTGTACATAGTATCCACCCTTAGTGTTTAAGGTGAGCCATTGAAATTCCAGTAAATAAAAAATGTTTGATTTTATATATAGAGTTCTAGCTGATTGTTTGATGCTTTAATCCTCTGCTAACTGTTGACTATTCTATGGTTTCATTTGCAGCATTAGCTGCCAAGAGAAACCGATATCAGAGGCAGAAATCCTTAATGGTTCTTGAAATGGAGAGTCAACACGCCAAGGGACTACCTTCACATTTTACCACCCAGTAACCTTGTAAATGGACGTGGTAATGGAAATTATTTTTCAAACATACACTGACACCGACACATGCAGCTTAGAGAAAGGGTTTGAAAGTGTTGCAGCACCAATTCTAGACCATGATGTGAAACACTTCCGCTTTAGTGGAAAATGGCTTCTGGGGTTCATCTTTCCCATACAACTGTCTCGTCAATGATTCTTGAAGCCACTTATTACCATGCATGCCCTTTATCACAATGGTTATTGTCCCATCAAACAAATCATACACCCTATAATGTCAATACTTAGCCGCAACTTTTGCTGAATATGTGACATTCATTTTTGTGAAATTTAGCCACATGTTAGTGTCCAACTACATCAATTCCACTTGACTTTTTTTAACATTGTACACTGATTTATGTAGCTACAGAGCCGTGATTGGACTTCATTGTAAATGTACTTCCAAAACTTCAATTCGCTTGTAGTTTGTACGAAGTAAAGCATGACAGAAAAATTCCACACTTCAGAATAATCCTTTCTATCTTTTGTTCCATATACAAATTATAAATCTATAAGTTTTTTGGAGTTTCTCTATTCAGCTGTTTGTATTTTAGAAAGATACAATGTAATGGATTTAGAATTTTAGATAGTATTTCATTTTGTTTTACATTTAAAGTCGTAGTGTTGAATAAGTGTCTTGTTGAGTGCAAGTTTATTTTCCCTTGTCTAAATTTAATTTAATTGAGAGAATAACTAATGATATCGGTGTATATGTTTCGAAATCAATGTTTAAGACTAGCTTTTTAAAGCTCAATTGTTAAGTTAATGTTTCTGATTAATTTTAGAGGTAAAGATGAATAACCCAGATGATGTAATAAAACGAAGCCCTCACTTTTCTTTCTTAATTTTGTGGAACATCACTGGGGATTTCGGGTGTCATGTGCCATCGTTGTTACTTTCACCTGTTGACACTCTTTTGCAGAGGAAATGTTAAGCAAATTAATGCTCGAGTTGGATTGTGCAGTTCATTGTTTTGCTTCAAATAGCCATGACATAAAGATCATTGCCATAAAATCTTACAGAGAACTGGGTCCACCATAGCAACAATATCTGACTCAAATCTAATATTCGGGTCTCTTCGGCATGATCCAAATAACTACTAAAATTTTGCTTCAAATTAATTTTTTTTCAGTAAATCAATAGGGGTAATTTAAAAAAGTTAAAATAAATGTTTGATAAATTTGAGATTAATAATTAATCTTAATAAAATTCCTTAATCTAGAAATCATGTGAGGTAACCCAAATTACAGTGCTAAAAGTTTTAACTAGTGCTAAATCTTAATTATTCAACCTATATATAAAGTCAATTATCTTGAATTAGGGTCATCATTCAACCTATCAGCTGGGTTTTTCCTGGGATGACACAGAGACTCACATGGCCTTAATTAGGCCTAGTTAATTGACTCAGATTCATTTAACAGTATGATAAATATTTGCAACAGGATATATATTCCTTTCTTATAATGTGAGTAATTTTCCCAGAACCTAAAGCCGAATGGAATACTAAGCTTAAATAATTACATATAAGAATGTATGAACAGTGTTGACTTTGACCAAGGCAAAATGAAGAACCACAATATTGAAGCATGTGCTGAAATGACTTTCACAAGCATATATAGTTATATGCACATAGGAGTGCATGATGACTTTTGAAAATTTGATACGTACAAGTTAATCAACAGTATTTCTTGCATGTCTCTTTTGTCATTTTCTAGCTCTTCCAGCCATGCATGCTTTGACTGGATCAATGTCCAGTCCAAATTAAATCAACAAGTAAACTTTATTATATACTAATTAAAATGACTGGCCATGCCACAATAATGGAGGATGCATGCCAGATAATTGTGACTAATTAATTACCACAAAAAAGAAATTACTATTATATAGTCAAGAAAATGCAATTTACATCAACTTAATCTGCATAAAATGCGTCACACACAAACTTCAACTTTGTATTCGTGTTCATGTTAATTTTGAACACATTAATCTATTGATTTCAACGTACCAAACACGGTTGTTAGACCCAATCAGATTACTACTAATTAGCAGGCTTTCTGTACTAATTACTGTGTATAAGCTAAGTGCTGCTTTAACTGTGTGCGACCAAGAGATAAGGAAGGAAATTAAATTTGCTTTAATTGATCCATGTTAGGTAGAAATTTGATGTTAATTAATTAGGTATCACTCAACAGTCTACTACTTCTTGTGAACAATACGTACATAATGCATTAGTGATTCACATAATTTAGAAGAAAAAAAATGAGAATAGTGATTCGCGAATGGTTTTCAAACTATAGCCTTGTGGACTATGGTCATATATTGCAACGATATTTATCTCATTTTGATGGTGGGATTTCTAATAAGGCTACAAAAGTTAGGCATTGGTACATATATAAGCCATAAGTAGCTTATATGTAATTTTCTAAAGCAATTTACCAAAAAGTGTATAACATAAGCATTCTTCCTCTGCAGAAGGCTTCGATGGTCGTTTGAAAATGTTAGTTGACCATTTACTTTAATTTAGCAAGTCGTTCAAGTTGTTATTAGTTGACCATTTACTTCAATTTAGGCAGTGTGTTTGAAGTTATTAGTTGGCCATTCACTTTAATTTGTACAAAATTATTATAAACCGATGCTCTTTGATTTGCTGTTTCCGCCTCTTTCTGCCAAACAAAGAGGGGGTAGATAAAATTTGGGATGATCTAGAGTGTTTTTTATGTTTTGCTTTGCTAATTGATCTTATCTTGGTGGGTGGCTATTGGCCATGCTTGAGAGTATTTCCTAAATCGGATTGCCATGAAATTTGGAAATTAATGAATCAAAGACATTCATGGTCCAGTATATATGTAGTATGTACTGTAAGCGTTTTGATCATCCAAAAATCACAACAATATTATGACATGGGCCTGATTTATTTCAAATTAGCATCACCCTAAACCGATGCTAATTTGGCGATGACATTTGCATCCACCTAAATAAATGCTAATGCTCAATGAGTTGACACTAATTTGACAAGTGACTTTACTCTTTCATAAACCAACGCTAATTATCATCGGTTGAGGCGATGATACATTTTTTTTTTGAAAGATAAAATTATATATAAAAGAAGAGCTCTTGGGGACAAAGTTCCCCCAAGTGAACTAATAAAAGTCAGCAACAAAGAAAGGATAGACAACAAAAGATAAACATTTGAGGAGAATGATACATTTTGTGATGATACATATAAGGAGAATACAAATGAATTTCAACATTTTGCGTTGTCTTACCCGATAATAATGAGTACAAATTAGCGCCGACATATGATTAGGTGCTAAATTTTACAACTAAACAAATGTTTCATGTGTGAATGTATCTTTATGAGAACATGAGAATAATTAAATCATGATACTGTTTGATCTAATCATGACGGTCAAGAAATTAAAACACCAAATTAGTTGACATTTTTAAGTTGTCACATGATTATTACATGACAATTAAATTATTTCTAATCTTGATCATTCATGATTAGATCTAACAATCTGATTTATTCTCACATTCTTATATAATCATTCTCATAAGAGATATTTGTTTCATGTAATGATTGAGTGATGATATTAATACAATGGTATACATTTTAAAATTTAGATATATTAGATATTTATAGTTATACACTCTTGCATATATTATTTAATTATATTTAAAAATATTATTATTATCAAAATTAAGTTATATAGTCTGTCAAAAAAAGTCATATAGTATAATGTCAATTAATTTAAATCATACAAAAAGTATACATGTACTTAATTAATCAAGTAATTAAAATTTTAATTTCAACAATTGTTTAATTTACTAATTGAATTAAAGTTTTTTTTGTGAAAGTGAATTAAAGTTTACTGTACAGCTAGTTTTCCGATGTAAAAAAAAAGTTTACTGAGAATAAACAATCCTTAAAATCCTTAATATAGTATTGCATGTGTGTCTGCAAACACGTGTGAGAGAATTATTGTAATAAAAAAGAAGATTATGACTAGTTTCACGGGTTTAATTTTTTTTGAAAGTGGTCTTATTATATTGCAAAAGAACATATTAAATTTGAGATTATTAGTGTTTTTTACCCGCGCGTTGCACGGGGAATACATCTATTATATTTGATAGGTCAATTAATACCTTGATCATTAAAAATATAATAAACAACTGATGAAATAGAAGAGTATGAAATGATGAGCAAAGTGGACAAAAAGTCTTAAATTAAAACCCTTGTTGCATAGATTGAACTTCGTACAATTGAATAACTAATAAAAAAATTGGTTAACCAAATCTCAAATTATGCAAAACATATTAGGGGATGTGGTTTAATGATGGCTAATAAACAATAGCTGCTTTAATCTACAATGAAAAAAAGAGAAAAGATTCTTTATGTACGTGATTATGCGAGTTCATTTTTTACACAATAAAATAAACTAAGTTTGACCCATATCAACATGAAGTCGTTTCACATTCTTCATGAGCCTAAAGACAATAACACAAATTATAGATATGAAGAATCACCAATAAAGCATTCAATACACATTTTAATCTTAGAAAAAAAAGAATGTACCGCGAAATTTGTTATTGTATTTGATACATTAATTAATACTTAATGAAGGTACTTTCTTGTTAAAATATATTTCTTCGCGTAGGAGAATTGAACTCCTATAATAATTTGTACAAAAAAATTAAAGTGGACTATATTATTCTGTAGTAAAAAATTAACATCAAATTATATTATATTATGTTTTTCTTGTAACAAAAAAAAATTCCGATGAAATCTTACTAACATTTATTTTTATGTAGAAGTATTTTCATGTAAAATATTCTTTCTATATATAAAAGCTTTTAAGCTCTTTCTAATACATTTAGATCCAGCTTCTCCTTACTCTCAGGATGCCTGAAAGTCTTTTCTCAAGTCTATTTGGTGGGTAATATCGATGAAGATGATGACACCCACCATACCTTGCTTGCTTCAAGGTCGATCTCTTGTATCCTCCTCCTGCCGAAGACTTTAAGAGTAAACCTTGCCTTTTTCCAGGAGGTTCCCTTCCATTGTGAGGCTGCAATCCAGCGGGTAGCTTCGGTGCCGCATGTGGATCAGTGGATGCTTCGATGGTGGTTCGTGATCCTCATGGCCCGGTGCGTGAAACGATTTGGAGGAGACCACCGTGAGGAGTCTTCAAGGTTAATTTTGATGGAAAGCATATGCGGTTTCTGGCATGGGGATGGTGGCTAGGAACCATGACGGTTTGATCCTTGCTGTTCCGGCGGAGGTTGTGGAGCGGCCCTCCACAGTGGTGGAGGCTGAGGCTTTAGCCTTCCGGTGGACGATTGGATTCGCTATTAACCTTGGGTTCATACGGGTTTGCTTTGAGACAGATTGTCTCACTCTCTTTCAGATGTGGAAGAAGCCTCCGGACGGGAGGAACTTCTTAGCTACTATTTTTAGTGATTGCTTTCAGTTGTCTCGTTCTTTAGATTTTGTGTCTGTTGCTTTTGTTCGCCGTTCAGGCAATGCTGTCCGGACTTTTTGGCCAGGAATGTTGCCTCATACGCCGGTTTGGTGTGGATTGAGGAGGTACCGCCTTAAGTCGATGTTTTGTAACCGCAAACCTTTTGGCATATATGCCCCCTATTTAATTGATAGCAGGTTCTTTAAAAAAAAAAGATTGGAAAAGAAAATAGCAACAACTCTATCAAAAAAAAAATATCAAACTCCCTAGCTATACAACACTAACCAAAGGCACATTTAGTTCCTCGTTAGATAACTTCTCTTCTATTGTGAGTTTCTTATTTTATTTTTGAATTATTTTAAGAGTATTAATTAATTTTTATTGAATTTTCGTATTTTTATTTAATTCAGGATTTTATGAGTTTTTATTGTGATTTGCTAGATTTTGGTAGTTTTTATCTATCTTTAATTAGTACTCTTTTAAATTTTAGATTTGATTAGGATTTAGGTTATTTATTTCTTGATTTAAAAAAAAAAATTCACGTGTCAATTCGTTAGATAGAAAATTCCACGTGTCACTCTCAGGTTTATTCTCATAAAAAAAATTCACGTGTCAATTCGTTAGATAACTTATCTTCTATATTGTGGGTCTTTTATTTTATTTTTGAATTATTTTTAGTGTATTAATTAATTTTTATAGTATTTTTATTGAATTTTTGTATTTTTATTTAATTCAGGATTTTATGAGTTTTTATTGTGATTTGCTAGATTTTTGTAGTTTTTATTTATCTTTAATTAGTACATTTTTAAATTTTAGATTTGATTATGATTTATGTTTTTTATTTTTTGATTTAAAAAAAAAATCCACGTGTCAATTCGTTAGATAGCTTATGTTCTGTTGTGAGTCTTTTATTTTATTTTTGAATTATTTTTAGAGTATTAATTAATTTTTATGGTATTTTTAGTAAATTTTTGAATTTTATTTAATTCAGGATTTTATGAGTTTTTATTGTGATTTGCTAGATTTTGGTAGCTTTTATCTATCTTTAATTAGTACCTTTTTAAATTTTAGATTTGATTAGGATTTAGGTTGTTTATTTATTAATTTTATCTTAATTACTTCTTTTAAAACTTTTTTTTCTATATGTTTACCAAATTCTACTTCAATATAGAGCTTTCATACAATAGTCCTCCATCATATAATGAATTTAGGCATACCTCAGATTTAATTAAAAAATGATTCAAATTTTCCCTATAATTTTTATAACTATATAAAAAAATTCAAAAATATATAAAATACGAAATATGTATTATATGTCATGCTTGGAATCTTTTTTATATTTTAAGTAATTCAAATTTTAATTAAAAAATAATTAAAATTTTAAAATTAATATTCTCTATAATTTTTATTACAATATAAAATAATTCAAAAAAGTACAAAATAAAAATTTCGAACATTGACTTGACTGAATGTAATAAATAAAATATTGAGTTTTCATGCAAACACTGAAAATAGTGATGTTTGCCCAAAAGTTAATTTTTCCACCCCTTACACTAAATAGATTATATAGAAATCATTCTTACATGAGTTTTTCATCAAACATTGACTTGACTGAATGTAATAAATAAAATAGTATATAATTGTTGAAAAAACCACTAATACTTTATCCTTCATTCCATTCTCTCATTCCTTTTATAATTATGCAGATTTAACTTGACAAACCAAGCATTTGAAAGTCATTTTTCCATAGGAATAGAAATAAAAGGAGACCATGTAAAAAAATACACAAAAAAATCTACAACTTCTTCTTCCTTTCCCCTCAATTCTTTCACTCCCTCAATCCACTTCACTGACAATGATTAGGTTAATCAAAACATACACAGATCAATGTTTCACCTCCTATAACATAGGACACAAATTTTAGATGCAAATTAAGAAAAACGAATAAAATAGAATCACATACAAAGGAGAATCATAAAACATAAAAAACAAATCAAAATATTGCAAAATTTCATATAGAATATAAAATGGACTCACCATCCATGGCTTCCAAAGAATCTCTTTTGGTGGAATATCTATAAAAAAGAAAAAAACCTGAAGAAAAAAATTTGAAATTAGCATGGCAAGTGATGAACGAAATTGACCTTGAAGTCAAACATGAGTGAATGAAAGTTAAAGGTAAAGTAAAATAAAATTGAAAAAAACCATAACATATTATGCAAGCAAAGGAAGAAAATAATTTGAAACCTCCATCTGCAACCTTCCCAATCAGTCCAAGGCAGCAAATCGGAGGGATGCGATTGCAAGTCGATGGCAAAGTGGTTCCGTTGAGAGATGAGACGATTTTGTGGGGGTGGTTCCGTTCAGTGGAGAGTGAGATGAAAATTGCTTGGAGGAGATGAATTCCATGGAGGAGATAGTGGAGGTATGCAGGGTTTTAAGAGGGTTTTTGCTGATGGGATGTATTATTGATTTAAATCACTTATCACAGATTTTATATTAAGATAAAATCATGAAATAAACAACATAAATCATAATCAAATCTAAAATTTAAAAATGTACTAAATAATTATAGATAAAAACTATCAAAATCTAGCAAATCACAATAAAAACTCATAAAATCCGGAATTAATTAAAAATCCGAAAATTCAATAAAAATACCATAAAAAATAATTAATACTCTAAAAATAAATAATAATATAAATTAAGATAAAATACAGAAATAAACAACATAAATCCTAATCAAATCTAAAATTTAAAAATGTACTAAATAAAAATAGATAAAAACTATTAAAATCTAGCAAATCACAATAAAATCTCATAAAATCTGGAATTAATTAAAAATCCGAAAATTCAATAAAAATACCATAAAAATTAATTAATACTCTAAAAATAAATCAAAAATAAATTAAGATAAAATTAAGAAATAAAAAACCTAAATCATAATCAAATCTAAAATTTAAAAATGTATTTTTTTTTATTAAGGAGAAATAAGGTAAGGAAAAATCAGGGCACATGTGGCACGTGGGGCCAAGGAGAAAGAGCTTACATGTAAAATATTATGTGAGAATTAATGTGGGAGCGACACGTCACTAACTTGGCCTTTTACTCATAAAATCCGGAATTAATTAAAAATCCGAAAATTCAATAAAAATACCATAAAAAATAATTAATACTCTAAAAATAAATAATAATATAAATTAAGATAAAATACAGAAATAAACAACATAAATCCTAATCAAATCTAAAATTTAAAAATGTACTGAATAAAAATAGATAAAAACTATTAAAATCTAGCAAATCACAATAAAAACTCATAAAATCTGGAATTAATTAAAAATCCGAAAATTCAATAAAAATACCATAAAAATTAATTAATACTCTAAAAATAAATCAAAAATAAATTAAGATAAAATCAAGAAATAAAAAACCTAAATCATAATCAAATCTAAAATTTAAAAATGTATTTCTTTTATTAAGGAGAAATAAGGTAAGGAAAAATCAGGGCACATGTGGCACGTGGGGCCAAGGAGAAAGAGCTTACATGTAAAATATTAGGTGAGAATTAATCTGGGAGCGACACGTCACTAACTTGGCCTGTGAGAGCGACACGTCATGCTAGAAGTTGTTCTTTTCTAATATATATAGATAAAAAACATAATAATGGGTGCTTGCTTATGTCACTGGTGATGCCATGAACAAATACACGACTCCTAGGATAACGACTATTTGAACAAACTTCCAAACCGCAAAAAATTTGTATCAGAAATTAACATGTCTAATAATAATCTTGTCTCTCAAATTTAATTGGACCATTTAATTAATTAATGATTCAATAGTATATACACACATACATGCATAAACATATACTGATACAGTACACATACACAACTAATAAACCTGCAAAATAAATCAGACATGTCTCATCGATTCAAATAATTGCATGTGATTGATTATAAAAAAGTCTTCTAATTATAGTTAGTTACTTTATAATCATGGATCCTGATTGTACACGTATTTATTCACATTAATTATTACCAAATTAAACTGGAGCAATTAATCTAAAATTATAATGTATGAAACAGACAAAGTTGTTTGACTTGGTTGACCTCGATTTTCAAAAAGTCTCCTCCTCCAAAATTATTGAATTAATTTCCACAGAATATTGGAAAAAATCAATGGTTGATAATTAACTCACAAATTTGCAAGTTGAACAAAATAGGTGACGAGGACGTCGATGTTTGGTTTGAGTGAGAATATATGAGTGAATGTAATGCTTATCCTGTTGTACCAGTACAAACAAACAAAGGAAAAAACAAGCAAACAAACAACATAAAGTCTCATGTTTCTCTCTCTTCTCTTTTGTCCGTAGCCATAAATCTTAATTACGACACCTTCCACTTGGCCAAATTTTGTTTGACTTTCTAACAACACATTTATGCGTGCCATGTCGGCAACATAATCTCAGGGTCTTGTGTATTTGTGACTTAATTTGGAAATTTCACTCTATAATCTCAGGGTCTAATATATGGATACATGTTAGAAAAGTTGTTTAAACGGATGTTATGTTTCCACTCACTCGAACAAAGAAATTGAATATATTTTCATCATAGTTCGTCACATTACATTGAAGAAGAGGCTTAGTACGTATGTTTATATTATGTATGTTCTAGAAATGAGATCACTTGAATCTCTTTGTCTTCGGTGGTGTACGACCTAACTATCATAAGTTCATAACTCTTCTAGCATGACGGAACTACTTTAACACAATGGGAGATGTACTTGCAGAGATACTTTGATGCTCAAGTTAATGAGAGAGTAAAGAGAAAATTTGAAGTTCTTAACTGCTATAAATGAACAAGCATACTTATATTTTAGGCTTGGCGATTGTCGTATTCATCTCTCAAAATCTTAAGGAAGGTTTGTATTAGGTCTTCAGAGTTCTTAGCTGCTCCTAGCAACTTTGCACAAACATTATTAATTGAGTCGAAGCTACTTTGTTCGCCTCTAGCCGGGACGGGATGTTCCTTTACCAAGTAATCTTGTATGTGTCTTCATGGTTCTGCTTGGTTGCAAGACTTTTGAGCTATTAATATGTTTTATGTTACACCTTATGGCCTTTTGGGTCGGCTAGAATAATATTATTTTTTTAATTAAGAATAGGTGGAGTTATTATTGCATAGTTACATCTCAAATGCAATAATGTTTTATAAGAAAATTTAAAAACAAAGTATATTTCAGTGCTTCTCTAACTTAGTATAGTTACATCTCAATATTTCCTTCTCTTTAAATAATAAGTCCACCCTTAAATTTTAAGTCATGAACTTGTTTTCATCTTTATTTATTATTGTCAACCCAGTTGTTTAGATTAGATTTCAGTTTGAAAAATCTCAAGAAATAATTTTGTTGAAGTAGATGCTAATCTTTTGACTAGATTTTAAGTTTGTCAAAAACAAAACTTCATTTGAGTTTTGGTCATGACTTCCACACTA
Source organism: Lotus japonicus (assembly GCF_012489685.1). Lineage (NCBI taxonomy): Eukaryota > Viridiplantae > Streptophyta > Magnoliopsida > Fabales > Fabaceae > Lotus > Lotus japonicus. Next base: position 75,329,392 of record NC_080042.1, on the reverse strand, counting down.
GATTTTAAGTTTGTCAAAAACAAAACTTCATTTGAGTTTTGGTCATGACTTCCACAATTCCACCAGCTAATTAATCATCTTATTTAAGAGTTTATAGTATTATAATATGAATCAGCTTGCCATTACTTAACTATTCAAACAAATATCTCGAGGAGAGTAAAATCATAGCCACATATTTCCATGCCAAGGAAACTTCTCAGAACCGACAAGGAAATTAAGGGAACTTCTAACAGAATCACATACATTGGATGCAGGATATAGCACCATTTACAAATTGATAGTTTTCTGATTCATTTTTAAACAATAAGATACCAAATTTTGTTCTTCCATTTTTTACATATTTTAAGCAAACGAATCTTACATGAATGTACTGCTACACTGATCAACAATAAAAATGTCACTTTTCTATGGTCTGTAGATCAGATTAGACTACAAATGAAAGTCTTCTTGTTGTTTAATTTGAAATATAAATGGATAGTGGAAGATGGAGATATATTCCCTTTGAACAAGTCATACACGGTGAGACCCCATTATGCAATCTGTGGATCTAAGTCCAAAACCATGGAAAGTCCAAAACCAATGAAAAATAAATATCAAGAGCGTTAATCAATATCTAACAATAAAAATTTACATTCACTCCCTAAATCCACTCACATCCACATAAAAATAGGAATATAAAGAGAAAAATAAGAAATGTATGATAAATTATATTAAAGAAAAGAAATTCAAATATGAGAAATTGAGATGAAAAAAAATACATATATAAAAAGATATAAAAACCACAATAAAATATATATTTAGATATATAGTGAAAAAATCACGATGTACTAAAAGCCCCCTGAAGCAATTTTCTTTTTATAGCTATACCATTATGATTCTCACTTCATTATTTGTTTTTACCATACAACCAAACATGCACACAATTATTTATTTTTATTTTTTAAAATGTAATACTCTTGGCTCATTGACACAATTTTCCCACCTGCCCATGAAGGCTTATCTGTCCCCTCTCAACCAATTGGAATAGTTATGTTATGTGGCACACAGGTACAGTGGACCCCAATCATGATACAAGAATAGCAATTTGGCCAATGGGGCTGATGCATAGGATACTTAGTCAACAAAAGCAACTTACAGTTGAGACTTAAGACTAAAATTAGTACCAAGTAATGAAGGGGTGGACCCTAGGTACCACTATAGGTTGCTACTATTACTATGCTAGCCAATGATATGCCAAGTGGGTGTATATATAGCAGTTGCTATTGGTTGGCTTTAATTTATAAAACAATATGCATACATGGCGCCAGCTGTAAGATTTGTTTTCATTGCTTTGCTCCAATAGGAATGGAATCGAATGGAAACAGAATCTTCCTGTGCAGCACTCTAAGACTAAGATAATAATACTCCTATAAAGCATTTTTTGGCCAATTTTCTGTCTATCTTTCCTAGAATTTGCTGCATATAGGCACATGCAGGGACGCATCTAGGGTGGGGTAGGCAGAGGTCATCGCCCAATGGTCACCGACTATAGGTATTTTTCCAAGCTAGAAAAAAGGAATTTGTCATTCCAACTGAGACATTATCATTCGCATGTTTCCCGAGATCCTAATTTTGGAAAAGTTTCTAGTTTATCCGAGTTTTACCAGAAGTTAATTGAAACAAGAAAAGCAACAATGTTTCCACTTGTTAATAAATTGATACGTCTTGTTTTGACACTCCCTTTTTCAACAGCATCTACAAAGCGATCTTTTTCTGTAGTGAAAGTTGTTAAGACTCGGCTTCACAATAAAATTGAAGATGATCTTCTCAGAAATTTATTAGTTGTTTATATCGAGATACCATAATAAATAAATTTAATCCTATGAAAGAACGAAGAGTTGTATTTAAATATTTTTTTACTATTTAAAGTTTATATAACTTTCAATGAAGATTTTTTTAGTCTTATATTTCGCCCCAAGAAAATCCTGGATACGCCCCTGGGCACATGCATTATTCTTATTATCATTATTATTATTTTTTTTTACAAAAAAAATGCAAAGTTGTGCTCCACACTGAATGGTCTATCAAAATTTAAGTTCGGTTAAAATTTGAAAAAAAAAAGGTAAGGTTAAAATTTGGTTGAACTTGAATTCGAAAATTGACCAACATGACGTGAGCTGCCTCATTTTTATTTTTGATCGACAATGATGTATTATATATTGAATGGAAGTACAAGGGGTACTTCAACTCAATACAAGTAGAGAAAAGGAAAGAGAAAAAATACATATAGGTTACAAAATACAGAAAACAGCAAATGAAGCTGCTGCCAATTCCCACCATTGAACCTAAATTTTCCCAGCTACTTGACTAACGACTCATTGAAGGATAAGACAAAAGGAAAATTGTCTCGTTAAAACCTTACTAGGAAAAACCCACTTTGGGATAAAACCCTAGCAAGGAAAAAGAGCACAATTTTCCTAGAGTCTAAAATGAACCACCAAAAGGCCAAGAAAAATAGCCAAAGCAGTGAACCTACGAAACCCATAAGACAATTAAATGAGTGGCATGCACCCAATTACAAAGGGCTTTAAGTTCCCCCTCTTAACCTTGATCCTAACCTTTGTCTTGTGGCCTATTCCTCTTGCGACAGGATCAACATTCAATAGTGGCTTAATTGCACATATGCTCCCTCATCTTTCATCGATGTGCGAAGTCTCTCCCCCATGTTTAAAAGGAGCAGATTCACTCCCTCATGTTTCAATTTGTGCTATCGTTAACTTTCCATCCAATTGCTAACGGGACTGCTATTTTCACCTCCTCCTTTTACTAACCACACCCTTCAATCAGAAATATAAAATAAAGGAAAAAATAAATGAAATAAGTTTAAAACAGAAAAAAAAAATTATAAAAGAAAAAAAAACTCATTCATGTCTCTCCATTAAACAGCACCAACCCAGCAACCCTCCACCACAGCATCACCACTACCACTCCATTCTTCTTCTTCTCTCATCCAACCACCAGAAAATCGAATTTGAATCTCACCATAAATCTCACTGTCACTGAAAAAAAACCCAGGTAACCATAAAGCCCACTGTCATCGAATCTCCCTCTTTGTAGAAATAAAAATCCCTAATCTCCAATACGCATCAACAACAACAAAAAAAACATGAAAACAACCAAAAATCCAGAGTGAATAATAAATCTAACATCAACCATAATCTTCATCTTCATCCTAAACCATTAAAAACCTCTACCCCTTACCCACAAACTATTTGGCAGCAAAAACCACTGAACCAACAGAGCCCTTGCTGAAAAGGTGCGACCTTTGGGTTTGTTTCTCGCCCAGATCTGGTAGTGCGGTAATGGGGGTGGCCTACGTGAGAACGCCTGTCATCTGCTCTTCGCTGCCGGCCAACATCTCCTTCCCAAGGTGCGACCTTTTCCTCTTGTTGGAGATCTGGGTTTGGTTGAAGATGGGAGATGGAGGTTGAAGATGGCCATGGAGGTCTCAGAAAATCCAGATTTAAGATGATAAAGAGATTTGAGATTGAGACGTGAGCGTGGAATGAGAGAGGAAGAACAACGGTGGTGTGGTGAGGTGGGTTGAAGGAAAGAGGGAGGAGTGGTTTTTGGGTGGTGATCTGTTCAGAGGTCTTGTTCTTCCTTTTTGCTGCATTTGGTTCTATCTGGTAAATAGGTTCTTCTTTATTTTTATTTTTTTGAAATTAAATGGGTTCTTATTTTTTTATGATTTTGGTTTTAGGGCTTCATTTTGCTTGTTTATTTTCTGAATCAAGATGGTCAGAATGAAGAACAAGAAGGAAGAGATTGTTGAGGATTGTGTTTTACGGGCATTCGGGTAAGGATGGCTCAAGATGGTCTATGATTATGGGTAAGTTTAAATGGTTATTAATTTTTTAGAAGTTGAAGGGAGGAAGAAGATTATAGGGAGAGGAAGCACATTGTTAATTTGCTAGGCATATTTTATTAGTATCTTTTGTTAATGAGTGTGGCTAAGTGTGTATGAGATTAAATTTGGGGTAAAAAAAATCTACTGGATTTTTTTTCTGGTTTTTTTGTTGTATATCATGGAGAAGATGAAGATCATGAGGGAAGAGATGAAGATGATAGATTTCTTGGTTTTGGGTTTTTTATTAATTTTTTTTCCCAGAAATCATGTAGGTGGTGGAGATAGTATAAAACGGGGGTGAAAATAGAAACATCTGTTAGTTTTCAGACAGCTAACTAACGGAATGGGCGAATCTTCACATTGTAATACATGAGGGAGAGAATCTGCTCCTTTTAAATATGGGGGAGGAACTTCGCACAACGGTGAAAGATGAGGGAGCAAAAGTGAAATTAAGCCTTCAATAGTACATGACATAATTCCCGAAATCTTGGAAAACATATGTCAAGGTGATCCGCTCAACTATCTCTTCAAGGTGGGAGCTAATGCTCTATGGCCAAATCGTCAATCGTTCCCAAGCCAACCTCTTGGTTATGTTGTGTCAGTCCACCATGAAACTCATCATTAATTCACTACATATAGTCACAATTTTTTAACTAATTGATTAGCTATTGTTATGATAGGCCCAAACCGCCCAAATGCTCATAATCTTCCTGGTCAGCCCAGAAGACTCATAAAGAAATGAATGTTAGTTGTGTTGATCGACGAGATGATCAAAGGACGATGTGGACGTTCATCCAAGATAAACTAGCCAAACAAATTGCTAAGCTATTGGAAGTGAGAAATGAGACAACCTAACAAAAGTTGAGTACTATATCACTACTATACACGGTTCAGTCACTATAAATGCATACATGCATGTTTGATTACATACTTTGTTAGTTAAGTATTATTCATTATTGTTGTCATTTAGTTCTTCCATTCTTAGGGCTCTCTAAGCGTCTTCACTGACTTGAGTGTCGAGGTGTCATTTGCAGGTACCTTTAGCGTTGTGCATACTCACTACTTCGCTACATTATGTTTCTTTCACCACCATGCATTGCCATACATTAGCCATGTGCCTAAATGCACTCCTTATCCATCTCTTATACTTTTTGTATAAGGACAACAATTTCATCACTATGATATAATGGTCCATCATATAATAAAATAGTCCACCAAAATCACTCATTTACATATTTGAAAATGGGTGGGAGCAATTTTTTATGTTAGGAAGATATTCTTAATCATCCAATTCAATAACATAAAATCTATATAATGCATAAAGGGTGAAAAATAGGATTTTTTAAAAGGTACTACACGAAGATTTTCTTAAGTAATGATGATAAAGAAATCTAAAAATGTTCTAAGATCGATATCATAATGTCACCAATATCAAGCAATTTAATTCGGTTGTGATACTACGGTGGTGTTTTCATTCACGCATTATCTACTTTAATATTTTTACATTATCATCTATGATCTTCAATCATCTTAATTTGGGTAGCTCTGAATCTACTTAAAAAACCTATAGATATCATATATTTATTTTATTATTGATAAAATGAATCAACCATATATCCATCCAACGGATGTTCATAGGGTATCGAACCATTGCATTTTAAAAGAAAAAAATCAAAGCCTCTTTTGTAAAAAATCTCTTTTGTTAATCATTTTATAACACTCATGTTAATCCAAGAAACGTTAATTTTTATAATATCTTAGGTCAATTGCCGGAATAAAACCGATATCTTAGCGGGAATAGAAAATGCACCATGATAGAATATTCACATAAGATTGAACATTTTTTTGTTAGTTTCATCCCTAGTATGATTTATATTTAATTTATTTTTAACCTTGTATTGATGTATTTATATTTGAGTTCGTTTATGAACTTATTTTAATTGTTATGAATATTCATAGTGCGCGCGTAATAGCAGCCTTGAAAGTTGAAAATTGAAAATCGTTGTACTTAGATTTTTTTTTTATAAAAATATAGATCATAAATGACTGGATGTTACGTTAATTACACATCATACAAAATAGTAAAATATTGATGATGATGCAGACTTACCACATCGTTATACACATTTCTAGATGAGTGCTTGTTGTGTTGCCACTAAGTGCAGACACAACTCTAATAATGGTAAAGGAGGGGGAGAGTCTCTCCTTTAATCCCCTTTAAACCAATAGAAAGAAAAAGAAAATCCCATTAGAAAGGAAAGATTAGTTGATGATGCGATCATCGTAATGAGATAATCAAGTCCAATCACAAATCATTATCTTAAACACCCTATGTCAAGCTTGTTAGGGAAACACACGTGTAATATACTAATTTATTTATCTTATGCAATGTTTTAAAAATCAAGGTAATTGGACTGGTTACATCATTGGTTCTCAGTTTAATAGTGTCTCATTAGATGATTTGGGGCAGTTTTTGGCCAATGACGTCGGTTTCGTCAGGTGAAAAAATGTAACATAACCATACTTGCAACTGTTAGACGTGCGTATCGGTTTTGACGAGTTGCGGGTTGAATAACTTAGAGTTAAATCAGTTCAGTTCATTCAGATAGAATAACTAGAAATTTAGAAAAAAAATCATATTATAATATAAAAAGCTGAAATTGAGTAACAGAAAATGTGAAGAGTAAAATCTTCAATAATCAATTCCATTAATGAAACGATAAAAAAAAAACAAAAAAGGAGATGAGAGTTAGAAACAGGAGAAAGTTAAAGACTTGGGAGCTCGATCTGTGCTTAAGCTCTACAGTGCAGTTCCAGATATTCCAAGTCGCGGTGGAGTAGATCGGAGGCTATGATGCAATTTGAAGCAGACTAGCGGTAGAGCAGCGGACCGATCAAAGGCTAGGAAAGTGATTTCCTAATTGTGGTAGAGCATATTGATGTCAGTGAAGCATGTGACATAGGTATGGATGCCTCACCAGTGTCTGATGGTCTTCATCTTTCAACATTGTCTTCATCTTACATCTCTCACTAGTGAACATTTTAGAGATGTTGCAGAAGAAAGAAAATCTGGCATGGAGAAAAGATATCGCCAGCTTTATGCTCGGAAGTGAAGCAGGTAGGGTTTCATTCTTGCTTTTAGGAAGGCGAGAGGCTCGATGAAAGGTGATGCGAGGCAGAAAGTAAGCAAATGGGTGAGGCCATGCAAGTGTGGCGCAAGGTGAAGCACATAGACATCTCAAGGAGAGTGAGATCAAGGTTTAAGCCTTAATGTGTGGTGGGTGCATGGGTGCGATGCATAATATATTTGAGAGGCTAAAAGAATAAGTTAACCTACTTGTCTCTTATACCCTTAACATTTTTAGGGTTTTCTTTTTCTCATCTCTTGGGCTTAGGCCGAGCCACACAAACATAAAACTTTTTCTATCACTTATTTCAGCCGGTTCAGTTGGTTTGGAGCCCAAACCAAATCGAATTCAGCCATGAAGACATTTTATTGAGCCGGAACGAACCCAACCTTATCTCTAAAATCTAGCAGTTTTGTCGGGTTCGGCTCGGGTAGGTGGATGATGGACAACCCTAAGTTGAATCGAGATCAAACCATGATTGAACCGATAAATTCATATTTTATTATTATATATTTATTAAATAATTTATTATTATAAAATGATAAGAGAGTAAACAAAAATGAAAAAAATAATTAATAGTAATAAATTAAATATTATTTTTTGACGGGAATAAATTAAATTTTCAATTGACTTAAAATCATCTTATTTATTTATTTATTTTATAAGATAAAAGTAAAAATAATATAAAAATAAAAAATATTACTAATATTATTTTGATTAACTTGATATATATTAGAACTTTATTTAAATATAAATATTTATTAAAAATTTAAAATATAAATATAAAAAAATTTATCAGTTCAAAATCGTTTAAGCCGGTTTAAAAACATGGTTTAAATCCATTCGACAATTTCTCACCGATTTTGAAATTTATTAAATTTTTCTTCAATTAAACCAATCATTTCATCGTTTTCCGGTTCAATCGATAGACTAGGTTCGGTTCTATATATTTTCATAAGAATGGTTAAAGCAACTAAATAAATAAAGATTCCCACAAATTCTTTATGATATCATCACTAAACGTGTAGCAAACCTTATTCTTTTTTTTTTTTGAACTAAGTAGCAAACCTTATTCTAAACTAAACGTGTTGCATCTTCATTGTTTTATAATTTGATGCGCATTTTATAATTTGATGCGCACGGTCACTTTTTGGAGCTAAGGGAATGACGTGGAGACATAATCTATAGTCATAATCTAAGTCATCACCAACTAGAAAGCACGCAGCCTTAGGTAAGCAGAAGAAAAAAAAGTGGGAACAAGTCACACACTTGAATTTACTGATCACTAGTGAATTAAATTAGGACTATGAGATAATCACAAGTACAATTTTTTAATAAACAGATATTGATGCTTTTGCTTTTGCTTTTGAGGCGAATCAAAGGGGAAAATAATTACAACAAACGGTATCAAACACACATGTAATAATGGGGTTCCTCACCTCTTAATCTCTTATCACCATCACCTTCTATATACAAACCCCTTTGTCGGATTTCGTTTGGTTGATTTGTGATAAGGGTTTCTGACATATTGGGTTCTTTTATTATTAAAAGTGAAAAAAATGCACTTTATAGCTTGTTAAGTAAAGATCAAAAGGTGACTCGCGTTCATATTGTGAACTAAGCATGTTTTACAAAGTGGAATAGATTATTAGTATTTGACACTAATAAGGTTCAGCGCCAAAAATATTGGATAGTTGAATTCTTTAAATATATAGTTTATTGCTCAATTTTTATTATTTAGTGTTTGATTTTTTAACAATATGTATGAAGATTGATTAATTTGTTAAGAAAGACCTACCTACTTAATATGATTTTAGAACTTTAAATAGTCATGACTAGAAGCTCTTGGGATGCCTTAATGGAAAAAAAGGCATTTGAGGTAATTAAGAGATAACGGTTATCTAATTAAGTAGTGCAATTGGCTGAGGTTTCTCAAGATTATGTGTATATAATTGGGGGAATGCTGTACATGTGTGATAAAGATTGATTTCCACTAATTAAACTGTTTATTTCACTATCTTATCCACATACTTTCACCTAATTAACTAAAATATCTAATTAAGAATAACAGCATATTAATGAGAATAGTTCCAAAAAGCACAATAAAAGATTGTGGAAATGAATATGATTACAGAGAGGAAAGGGTACTAGCTAGCTAGCAGAATGCTTAAGCTCTATTTGTGATAATTAAAAGTGCTAAAGGCTATGATTACATAGGCTAGCTAATTGACCATGCTTGAATCGACCTAAGTTATGTGTTGAAATTAACATTGATTAAGACCCAAACCACCATATTGTTTGAGGAATTAACAAAAACAACTACTATAGAAAGCCAATTAAAATCTAGATTTTTTACCATTAGTTTAATACATGTGTGTAAAAGCATGGATCAGCTTAATATCTGAAAGCAGCCACAATTTTATCACATTTGAAAGACTTTGACGTTTATTTAATTTTCTATTCAGCAGCCCTAAAAGTGCAACCGTCGACATTGATCTATTTAATTGATACGATAATCAATAATTTAATTATATATGAACATACTTATGGTTGTGACGGGTGCAAGATAATGCTGATCACAAACAAAAGCACGTTAATCTCTTGCGTGGGACCGCGACTACTGGATTGCGGAGTGCAAGTCGGATTCTCAGCATGCTGTGGAGCTAGTGTTCTCTGATCCTCCTTGTCGTCATGTTTATGCCTCACTGATTTGGGACATAAAGGACTTGTTGCAGCGTGCTTGGAAGGTAGAGCAGGTCCATACTCTGCGCGAAAGTAGTGTCTGTGCGGGTTTTCTAGCCAAATTGGATGCTAATCAGGATGTGAACCTAGTGTTACTCGAGTCCCCCCCGACAAGGTTGGGTAGTTTGCTTCTTACTGATGCTCTTTGAGTCTCTTTTGTAAGGCCTTAGTGTCTGTCTGTCTTTCTTTTTTTTTGCTTTGTTTGTCTTGTAATTTATACCTAGCACAAAAAAAAAATCTAAAGATCAAATGCAAGACCACATGCTTAAGAGACCGGGGTCTTTTTTCACTTTAGCCGACACATTGTTAGTAGCAAATAATTAGGTACAATAAATAATTAGTTTAAATGATAAATGCTTAATTTTTCTTAAATAGGAATTTAGGCTTGAATATAATTGTATCTATATAGGATACACGTGTTACAATTTTGATAACTTTTGATCTTTGAAAATTATTGAAATTTAGCTTTAGTTCATCACTGAAAAAAAAGTTACACTTTAATCTCAAATTCTCGAGGATTAGAGAAATACATGGTTTTAATTCTAACTTAAGCTGAAGCTCCGATAACGCTGTCAAGTGTCTGACAAAGCTAATGTGACACGTACACATATAGTTTTTTTAGCATTTATTTACACGAGCAGGACCCTAAGGTAGACTTGGATAAAACATGACTATTTATAGTTTGATAGGCACATAAAAGTCGTGATATATGTAGATTGTAGCGGTTTCTAGATACTGCCATGATGTGCAAAGTATTTAAAAAAATGCGATTCAGAAACGCTACAACAACGCCCAAATTGAGTATTTATTGGTAGATATATGCTAACAACTTCCAGCAAATAATTTTATTTACAAAACAACACCGTTAAAACATTGTTAAGCTAAAAACTACGAGGACTACGACTCTCGACATCATGGTGCAAAGGTGGGTTCTCGACAACAAGGGCTATGGCGAAACCGGCAACTCAGCATACGGTGCCCCTCAAAGTCAAGTTAGGAAGAGTTATATCTCGACAAACTCAGCAGATGAAGAAATCTCGATCATCTTAATGGAAGAGGCAGTTACCGAGTAACAAGTAACTACAAGCACGTGCATATACCCACGATGCCACGAATAGCAACGGTTGCCCACGACTCAGAACCACCCACGTGGCAATAGAGTCACGTGCTCGAAAACCAGCGGCTAAAAGTGGGACATGGCGCCAAAATTCAAAACCCACGAAGCCATCATGCACCCAAGAAAAACCGCCAAGAACGTGGGCAATGACAGCACTATAAATAGAAGAAGCAGCAGCAGAAAGAAAGGGTTCCCAACTCAAAACTCCGAAAGTTCACCAAAAAGCTCTAAACGTCCGCATCAATGAGACTCAGAGAGCAAAACGTGATGATGGAGGAGTATGTTGCAGAACCAACGCTTTAGTTTTCTTGCATTTCAGTTTGTTAATTCCCCAGTTCTTCTACGCATTTCCCTGTCGAGATCTTCATCTTTTGTAGTTTTTATGTTATTTTGATGTATGTGATTTCTTTGTAATTGACCCGTGTGTAATGAAATTCAGTTCTGTTTAAACCAACTTGGTGTTATCGAAAAAGCACTCACACACGCAACACTTTGGCAAAGCGTTTTCTCAAAAGGACCCCGAATCTAAACTTCCTTTAGTCGAACTAAGAGGATATTTGTTTACCAAAAAACCACGTAAACAAATTGGCACACCTGGTGGGACCGTTTTTGTGAAAACTAAGTTTTACAGAAGCGTTTAGTGTGTTTTGTTTGCTGCATGCTATTTGGTATTTGTTACTTGCCTTGATTGTGATTTATATGCACCTGAGAAGTGGTAAGACTATAAGTATGGCGAGCAATCGAGGAAGAACCTCTCCTCAAGGGTCTAACGTGGGTAATCAGAGCAGCCCTGGGGGAAGTAGTGGTAACAATAATGAAGAAGTGTCTACTGGAATGGGGCATGGCACCACTATGCCAACCCAGGATGTAGCAATTTCTGCAGTTGCAGAAATGCCTGTATCTACATCAGTGCAGACACAAATTGTTCCAACAGTTACGAGGGAAAACATGCCTTATGGTATGCCTACGTCCATGATGCAAGGCATACAAGGCACGTATTCGACGTTCCCTGAAAATGTTCCCTCATTCAGCATACCCCCTTTTGGGGCAAATGGAACAATGCTAAATTTGGGGAGTCGAGTTAGCCCTCCTATTCCTGGATCCAGTTCACAAGTTTATTTATCTACAGGTATGAATACTAGTTCACTTCAAGCCATTAGGCAACAAGTAGATGACAGTAACCATGAAATGGTTAACATGTTATCTCGACAGATAGGTGAGCTAATCAACCCTGTGCTCCAAAATAATAATGCCAATAATCAGCATTTGGCACGACAGACGGATCGTTTGGCGACAGCCCTGGGGGCACCAGTCGAAATCCAACCGGCACCAGGGATTAACCAAATCTCGTTGCCTAACCATGTCCCTGCCCCTGTGCGCTACCAGGCGCCGCAACGCCAAGAGATGAGGGCAAACCCTTTGTACGAGGCAGTGCAGCCGCCATTGCAAAATGTATATATGGTAAACAGGGAAGAACACGCTGATGGTGTGCTAGAAAGAATTCGACACCAGAACGCTGGGGGGCAACAAAATGTTGCTGCTGTGGTAGAGCAATTGTTGAACCAACATGGTTTCAACGTGGGTTTCGCGAATAGACCCCATTTTGTGTCAGCCTTTACAGAGGAGGTTCTCGAATCAGAACTTCCTCGAGGCTGGAAGGTCCCCAAATTCACTAAGTTCTCGGGGGATTCAGGAGAATCCACTGTAGAACACATAGCCAGGTACCAAATCGAAGCAGGAGACCTAGCCATCAATGAGAATTTAAAAATGAAGTACTTCCCGAGTTCGTTAACCAAAAATGCATTTACCTGGTTCACCACCCTCGCTCCTAGGTCAGTCCATACATGGGCCCAATTGGAAAGGATTTTCCATGAGCAGTTCTTTAGGGGAGAGTGCAAGGTGAGTTTGAAAGATTTGGCTAGTGTTAAAAGAAAGCCAGCAGAGTCAATTGATGATTACCTAAACAGGTTTAGGATGCTTAAATCTCGATGTTTCACCCATGTCCCTGAACACGAGCTAGTTGTCTTAGCCGCTGGTGGTCTAGAGTATTCCATTAGAAAGAAAATCGACACTCAGTATATTCGCGATATGTCTTTACTCGCAGATAGAGTGAGGCACATCGAAGTGCTAAAGGCCGAAAAGTCTGAGGAAAGGGCCAAGACTACTAAGTGGCCAAAGAAGGAGAAGGTAGCGTACATAGATGCGGATCCAGTATGTCAAAGTCCATGTGTCTATCGAGAAGTTCCTGAAGACGTCGAATTGAATGATGTCAATCTGGCTGAACTTCAGCCAGGGGATCCTTATGTTTGTAAAGCATTGAAACCACGTGAAAACAAACTTGGGGAGAAAAACCCCAAGAACACGATTCCTGCTGTGAAAACTTATACTTTTGATGTGACCAAATGTGATGCAATTTATGATATACTTGTGTCTGATGGTTTGCTTGTGGTCCCTAAAGACCAAAAACTTCCTTCTCCTGAACAAAGGAAAGGGAAGAAATATTGTAAATATCACAACTTTTTTGGTCATTGGACCTCACAATGTGTTCGTTTCAGGGATCTTGTGCAGGGGGCATTGGATTCGGGAAGGCTCAAGTATGACGAGAAAGCCAAAAGCCAAATGAAGATTGATTCCGACCCACTGCAGGTAGCTGAAGCCAACTACGTGGAACCTTTCTACATTGGCATGGTCGACATTTCTGAGAAGCTAAATCTGGGCCTGACACTCGAGGAAGCAAAGGAGGAAAACATGGCTGTCGAAGAACCAGAGGTCGCGAAAGAGGTGAGCCTAGAGGAGGTTTACCCCAAGGCAGGAGAAACTCTTGTTGAGTTTTTGTCACGAAGCAAAGATGGCGAGAAAGAGGTCATGCTTTGTCCTCGGTGTAGTGCCGTTTTCGACAAGTCAGCAGCTAAAGCCTATCAAGATTCTGAGATGAAGAGGCATTACCAGAGCAAAATGCCTGTGTCCAGAAGGTTGAAATATCCCCACGAGGAGTGGATTGAAAGGGATCAAGAACTCGATGGCAATAGAGGCCAAAAGTCAAGAATCAAGGACAAGACTTATGTCCCTGATGCTGGTTTGCCAAAGAATCAATGGTTCAGGCCAGCACCCCCAAAACCGAAGCATCACCAGAAGTGGTCGAAGATCGATTTGGGCCACGGTCTTCTTATATTAACAACTCCCGCGTATCACGGAGCTACTCCTATGGCTCTGGAAACTACTATGCCCCTGAGCAAATGACCAGAACTCAATTCAGACGTTTCCTGAGGAAAAGAAAAGCTGAGAGAGAAAGAGGTGGATAGTTCCGTTCCTTATGGGACATAAAGCCAGAAGATAACCCTCGCAATGAACCTAGTGTGGCGTCGATTATTAACCAGCTCGACCACGCCATCAAACAAGGAACAGTTGTGCCATCAAACCCGGCCAAAGAAAAAGGGAAAGATGTGGCTGAGGATGAGGATGAAGACATGCTCGACGATTTCGACGACAGTGATGGGGAAGATCTTAACATCATCTGCATAGTGTCTATCTTACCCGCTGAATTCGACAGAATCTCGGAGGTAACCGAAAATGAAGAGGACTACTACGACGAGGAAGAGCCGGATGACAACCCCTTGTGCTACTACGTGATGCAAAAAGGATCCGTCGAAGACGAAAGAGCTATTTTCCAGAGGCCAACGGAGCAGATGAAAAGCCATTTGAAGCCGTTGTTCGTTTGGGCAAAAGTCGACGAAAAAGGAGTCAATAAAGTTCTTGTCGACGGAGGAGCCACAATCAATTTAATGCCTAAGTTCATGCTCAAGAAATTGGGCAAAACTGAAGCAGACCTAATCCCTCACGACATGGTTCTTTCCGACTACGAGGGGAAGACAGGTTCTTCTTTAGGAGCAATTATGTTGAACATAACCGTAGGAACGGTAGCCCGTTCCACATTGTTCATCGTGGTGCCCTCAAAAGCCAACTACAACCTGCTATTGGGGAGAGAATGGATCCACGGCATGGGGGCAGTGCCCTCAACCCTGCACCAACGTATTTCCATTTGGAAAGCAGATGGAGTCGTCGAGAACGTGCAAGCAGATCAGAGCTACTACTTAGCGGAGACAGGCTACGTCAGCAAAAAGAATTTCGACAAAAGTTTAGCCACAATTGCTCCTCTAGACACAGTGGCCTCTCAATATTTCAACCCGTACTCAGAGTACTCAGTGACATTAGATCCTATCAGGGGTTTGAACCTTAATGAAGCATACAAACCTGATGCCATGAGTGGATGGCACAGCGATGAAGAAAAGGATGCCACAACTGAGTGGCAAAATGAGGTTAAAGATGATTAATTCGAGCCTAGCTCGAATTTCGGCTTATGCAGCCGAAAACAAAATAAGGACGGCCTTAGAGGCCGCAAGAATAGCCAAAGAAATGGCTACTGAAGAAACCAATGCCTCAATTCTGCCTGTCGAAATGACATCCCAAGAGGAGGCAACAGCAAATGAGGATAACACGTGCATAAGAAAAAACGAGCAGAGAGTCGATGAATGCGAATTCGAGGATCTTCGCGATTTGAGACTGGATTGCATCTATGATGACGGTCCATTAGGTTTAGAAAAGCCAGTGGTCGACATTTCCAAGAAAATGGAAGCACAAGACCCTTTGGAAGAAGTGGACCTGGGAGATGGCTTAGAAAAGAGGCCAACATACATCAGTGCTCTCATTGACCCAGAGTTGAAGGACAGGATGGTGAAATTACTCAAGGAATTCAAAGACTGTTTCGCTTGGGATTATGATGAAATGCCTGGCCTCAGTCGAGAATTGGTGGAATTGAAGTTACCCATCAAAGAAGACAAGAAACCGGTCAAGCAATTGCCCAGGAGGTTCCATCCAGATGTGTTGGTGAAAATCAAGGAAGAAATTGAAAGACTCCTCAGGTGTAAATTTATCAGAACGGCTCGATACGTGGACTGGCTAGCCAACGTGGTTCCAGTGATCAAGAAGAATGGAAAGATGAGAGTTTGCATCGATTTCCGAGATCTTAACGCTGCCACTCCAAAAGACGAGTATCACATGCCTATTGCTGAGATGATGGTGGATTCAGCTGCTGGTCACGAATATTTAAGCTTGTTGGATGGTTACTCAGGTTACAACCAAATCTTCATAGCAGAAGAGGATGTGTCGAAAACAGCTTTTCGATGTCCTGGTGCCTTGGGGACATACGAGTGGGTGGTCATGCCATTTGGATTGAAAAACGGTGGCGCGACCTACCAAAGGGTAATGAATACCATTTTTCATGATTTTATCGAAACTTTCATGCAGGTTTACATTGATGACATTGTGGTGAAATCCCCATCAAGGGATGACCATTTGTTGCATCTAAGGAAATCCTTTGAGAGGATGAGAAAATATGGCTTGAAGATGAATCCCCTTAAATGTGCCTTTGGTGTTATTGCAGGTGACTTTTTGGGTTTTGTGGTGCATAAAAAGGGCATCGAGATCAACAAGAACAAAGCCAAAGCCATTCTCGACACAAATCCACCAACCAGCAAGAAACAACTGCAATCATTGTTAGGAAAGATTAACTTCCTAAGGAGATTTATTGCCAACCTCAGCGAGAAGACCAAATCATTTTCCCCACTTCTTCGACTCAAGAAAGAAGACACGTTTCGCTGGGAAGCAGAGCACCAGAAAGCATTCGATGAACTCAAAGCGTACTTGTCCAGTCCACCTATAATGGCACCACCTATAGGAGGAAAGCCAATGAAGCTGTATATCTCTGCCACAGATGGAACCATTGGAAGCATGTTGGCTCAAGAAGATGAAGATAGCAAGGAGAGAGCCATATTTTACTTAAGTAGGGTGTTGAATGATGCAGAAACTCGATACACCATGATCGAGAAATTGTGCTTATGCTTGTACTTCTCTTGTGTAAAGCTGAAATATTATATAAAGCCAATTGATGTAATGGTTTTTTCTCATTATGATATAATAAAGCACATGTTATCTAAACCGATCTTGCACAGTCGAATTGGCAAATGGGCTTTGGCCCTAACCGAATATTCACTCACTTATGCCCCACTAAAGGCAGTTAAGGGGCAAGCAGTCGCTGATTTCCTAGTAGATCATACTTTGCCTAAAGAAATTGTAACCTATGTGGGTGTCCAACCTTGGAAGCTATTTTTCGACGGTTCTAGCCATAAAAATGGCACCGGAATCGGGATGTTCATAGTATCCCCAGGGGGCATCCCCACGAAGTTCAAGTTTAGGATCAAGAAGAAGTGCTCGAACAATGAGGCCGAGTATGAGGCTTTGATATCAGGCCTCGAGATCCTAATAGCCTTGGGGGCAAGGAACGTTGTCGTAAAAGGAGACTCTGAGTTGGTAATAAAGCAACTCACCAAGGAATACAAATGCATCAGTGAAAATCTAGCTAAGTACTACACGAAAGCTAATAATCTGTTGGCCAAATTCGACGACGCTAGGCTAGGCCATGTTTCCAGAATAGACAATCAAGAGGCCAATGAATTGGCACAAATCGCGTCAGGATATATGGTCGATAAATATAGGCTAAAAGAGCTTATCGAAGTCAAAGAAAAACTAAACCCCTCTGACCTCAACGTCCTAGTCATTGACAACATGGCACCTAATGATTGGAGAAAGCCAATTGTCGATTACTTGCAAAATCCTGTGGGTACCACAGACAGAAAGACGAAATACAGGGCAATGAGCTATGTCATCATGGGAAACGAGCTATTCAAGAAAAACGTCGACGGAACACTACTGAAGTGTTTAAGTGAAGACGACGCGTTCATAGCAATCTCGGCCGTTCACGATGGGTTATGTGGTGCCCACCAGGCAGGGATCAAGATGAAATGGATCCTATTTCGACAAGGGATGTATTGGCCTACTATTATGAAAGATTGTATGGAGTATGCCAAGGGGTGCCAAGATTGCCAGAGACACGCAGGGATACAACATGTGCCAGCAAGTGAATTACACTCAATCGTTAAACCTTGGCCATTCAGGGGATGGGCTTTAGACCTAATTGGCGAAATTAACCCATGTTCTTCTAAGCAACACAAGTACATAATAGTGGCTATAGATTACTTTACCAAGTGGGTAGAGGCAATTCCTCTACAAAATGTTACCCAGGACACGGTGATCGATTTCATTCAGAATCACATAGTGTATCGTTTCGGGTTACCCACTTACTACAGACCAAGGCACAGTATTTGTAGGCCAAAAAGTGGCATCATTCGCGGAATCTTGGGGCATAAAAACTCCTAACCTCGACTCCTTATTACGCTCAAGCGAATGGTCAAGTAGAAGCGGCCAACAAAACATTGATCTCCTTGATTAAAAAACATATTGGTCGAAAACCTAAAAGATGGCATCAAACATTGGGCCAAGTGCTTTGGGCTTACAGGAATTCACCTAAAGAAGCTACCGGGGCAACGCCATTTCGATTAACGTACGGCCAAGAAGCGGTGTTACCAGCAGAAGTATATTACAATCATGCAGAATTCAAAGGCAAGAGGAAATTCCAAGTGAAGATTATTGGAATATGATGCTTGATGAATTAGTCAATCTCGACGAAGAAAGACTATTGGCATTGGATACCTTAACCAGGCAAAAGGATCGCGTTGCTAAAGCTTATAATAAAAAGGTTAGAGCTAAATCTTTTATGCCCGGTGATTACGTATGGAAGGTTGTATTACCAGTCGATAAAAGGGATAAACGCTATGGAAAGTGGGCCCCAAACTGGGAAGGCCCTTTCACAGTCGAGAAAGTACTTTTACACAACGCTTATTCGATTAAAGAATTAGAAGGTCGAAATCGACAAATAACGGTAAAATGGCAAATACTTAAAAACGTATAAGCCAACGTTGTATGAAGTAAACATCGAATAAGGAAGCAAGAATAAGAAAATAAACAAAGTAAATTGTCAAACTCGAATGTTTTATTAATTGGAATAGAGCATCTACAACTATGGCAAAGAAACTTTAAAAAGGGGGATTGGCCCTATAACTATCGTATTTAACCCTAAGAGGCTCCATGCGCCTCAAGACATCCTCTTGTTGGGATTCCAGTCTCGACTTCTCCTGTCGAAGATCCAGCTCCTCACGGGCAGCGGAAGAAAGCTTGTCCACCAAGGCTTTCAGAGCTCCCACACTCCCCTCAGGGTCCGCTCGGTTCAGAGCAGCCTTCAACTCTTCAAATTCTTCCATCTTCTCCTCAATTTGGTGTTCAGCAAAGAACACTCGAGCAGTAAGCTCCCGGTGTTCTTCATATAGGGGTACAGCTTCATGCAGGAGGCCCAGGAACTCCAGGAGAGGAGTTTTTACAGAGGCAATAATATTCCTCTGCAAAAGCTGGTTAACGAGCCTGGTAAGCTCTTCAGCCAGAGAAAGGGAGGAATGCAATTCCCAAAACAGGTCTTCTTCAAAGGCCAAGCTCCGGATCTGGTTAAGAACACGACGGCTAGCCATGGTTGAAAAGGAAGCAGGAAAAGAATTCTGAGAAAAAGGCAAGGAAGAGCTTGAAGAAGTTGCTGAAAAGAAGTAACCAAGAATGCTCTATTTATAGTAAAACAACAAAGGAGTGCATTAATTAGTGGCAATCGATTGCCAACTCTTCATCTTATGGTTACCGACCACATAAATCACCACTACCATCGTGAATAGCTTTGACCTTTAATGAACAAAGACTTACATTGAATCAAGAAAACGTGGTATAAGATTGCAATAATGGGTTCATTCCCCAGAAACCAAGCAACGACTACGTAAGGGGGTGCAAGGAAGTTTGAACGGTGCAACAATAAGTGAATAGCCGTCAGAATAAAGGCGTAGTGGAAACTGAAAAGACATGGCAAATTAAACGTCAAAGTATATGGCCTACGTGCCAAAACCATTGTCGAAATATTACATGCAAATCGGCATCGAAAGCCATGGTTAAAATAGTGCCATCATTACATATTGATAAGATAAAATTCTAAAGCAGGAATTTAAAGGAATTCAAGCGATCAGCAAAGGTGGCAATCTTGGCATCGAGATCCTTCTTTACGGCCTGGTCAACCTCCAACTCCTTGATAACATCTTTTGTCGAGATGATCAGAGCCTTGGAGTCCTTGGTAAGCACCTCCAACTGAGCCTTCACAGCAGGGCCTTCCTCGACCAAATCAGCTCGCTTTTTCTCCAACTTGGTAATCTCTCGATGCAGCTCCTCAAGTTTAGTGTCGACTTCGGAGATTTCATCTGCAATCAAAACCTTCCTAGCAGTGAATTTCTTGAAGTCCTCTTTCATTGCTGCAACTTGAGCTTTTACCAGAAGAGACTTTTGCTTCCTTAAGGCTAACAGCTTGGCCAACATCCTTGGCTTGATGAAAAGTGGCTAAAGCATCCACTAAGAAAGATTGAAGGTTGGCCATAGCAGCAGCCTGGTGAGAATCAAGTTTTTGGCCAAGAAGGAAGACAAGCAACTCCTTGGCAGCATGACTCGCTTGAGGATCAACTTGAATCTGGTCGAGAAACCCACTGGCGAAAACAATAGCCTTTAGCTGACCCATGCTCTCCTCGATTTGCTGAAGGTTGGCCACCCCACTAGATTGAGCAGTCTCAGTAGTGGCATCAGCTCGACGGGGTGGAGAATCTAAGTCTAAGGTGCATCAAGAAAACCATCCAAAGCTGCCAACGGGTCCTCCTCGAACAAAGTGTCAAGCTTTTCACTAGACACATGAGACGAAGAGCCACCCTTGGCTTGAGGCGAAGGTTGCACAGTGGCAGACGATTT